>NC_061113.1:173707370-173715454 GCF_002878395.1 Capsicum annuum
TCTAAATCTAATTTTATCATAATTAAGTGGTATATGTTTCATTCTTCTAGATTTTAAATGTGTTATTAGTTTTGATTCAATACTAGATATTAATGTAATTAAGTAGGCTAATTTCTGTGGATTTTCTTTTGTTTTATTTAGACTTATATATTCTGAATAATTACTAATTAATGATTTTTTAATTTTTCTAAAAGCTTCTCTATTTTTAAATGGTCTTCGCATAATTAATTTAATTATAAGTAAATTGTTTTAACTCTAAATCTAACTCTAACATATATATCTCTTCCGTACTTTTTAAATTACTGTGCTCTGATACCATTTAGAGGGGGGTGCGCGGATTAGGTAGATTAAATAATAGATTCAGCCCTAAATTATGTATGAATAATATGTAATTGTTTAATGTAGTTGAAATACAACTTAATAGATGTCTGTAAGTTACCTATTTTTTATATACTTACTATAACATATGTTCAAGAAGTGATTCACTGAATAAAATCTTAAATGTTAATAACATCTAATGAGGTTTCATGAATGACTTGTTGATTATACAAGAATGGTTATTATTTTTTCCTAATAATTATGGTTGTTGTGATATATTTTTATTTTATGGTATGTATCGATATATGAACATCTTCATACGATTTGTATTATATTTTTGGGATGTATTGATATTTGGACATCTTTATAGGATTGATTGGTATAATGTTGGCAGACACTTAATGTTTGGGATTTGGTACGTGGACATGAGTCGTCCCCTATAGGTCATGGCTAGTGGGCGACCTTAAGACCCTTAGCATATATGTACAAGGTACAAGCGCATGTTAAGGTTCCATGAGTGAATTAGGGTTTTGTGTTTATTTTATATATTTTATTTATTAAGTAAACCAGGCTTACATGTTGAATTATAAGATTTGGTTTCTTGAGTAAACTATGCTTATGTGTTGACTTTCTGTATATGGTTTCTTGAGTGAAAAAGGCTTATGTGTTTACTTGCTATATTTGGTTTCTTGAGTGAACTAGCTTATGTGTTACTTTATATATTTGGTTCCTTGAGTGGACTAAGTTATTTGTTAATTTATACATAATTTATTCCTTGAGTGGACTGGGTTTATTTGTCAATTTATTTATAATTTATTTCTTGAGTGTATAGGGTTATTTGTTGATTTATATAATTGGTTCTTTGAGATGATCCAGTTTATTTGTTGATCTATTTATAATTGGTCTCTTAAGTTGACTAAGTTGATTTGTTAATTTATTTATATTTGGTTTAGTGAGTGGACCAAGTCTGTTTGTTGAATTTAGGATATTTAGGATCCTTGTGTGGTCCAGGTGATGATAATGATAGGTTATTCTCATGTTATGAGTCATTACTAATATTATTGGTTAGTGTTCCTTGAACAAACTATTGTACTGATATTCCAACATGCTATTGAACTTGGGCTTCTAGTTTTAATTGATTTTCTTGGCTTATAATCATTCTTTCCATGATGAGAAATATAACTTTTATATGTGACAAGACTTCATGAAAAAACAACAACTAGAGTTTGCTGTGAAATAGTCTTGTGTGTTGACTTGTAGTTGGGTCCATATTTATCTAAGCGTTGACATTGTTATTTACTATTTGAATTACATGTCATGGCATTTTCTATAATGTGGTACCTAGAGATAATAATAATGATTTTATAAATGAAGGATAAGGAATAATTCGTTAGTTAATCCTCGTATTCCTATCACAGTTGTGAGGTTGTATGCTCTCATATACAAACTAGGTCAGTGTAATGACCTTTTCAGTCATTTTTCATACTTCCTCATATGTTCTCTATTAGGGCTTCTCCATAGCATCCCCAAGTTATTTATGACTTACTAGGATTGATAGTTTGGTCACTGGATATTTTATTTGGTTTTTAGAACCAATTCCCTATTAAAGTCTTCGCGGTCCCAAATGGCCACCGAGCAAAAATTTTAGTAAGAAAATCATTGATTCATATTATGATTTTACCAGTGACTCGAGAATATCGATTTTATGCTAGGTAGACCTTTGGTTGAGGTGTGAGACCCACACTTGGTCTAAATGATCTCGAATGGAAAATATGACTTCACCAACATATCTAAAACATAGAAGTTAGTATGGTTACATAGTTTCTTTCAACTATCAGACTCTGAATGTGTTTTGAGGGTTAAAAACTACTTTTGACTCTGTTGGTACTAGTGTTGAGGGCTCATCTTTAAGACCCATGAGCCCTAGAAGGATGAGATAACTCCAAATTAAGTCTTATGGGTGACTTGGGAGCTTGATTAACATCTTTTAACATGAATTTCTTTAGATTTAAGTTATGAGTCCTTCAATTTAAAACTTGAAATTCTTAATTATTTGAAAAGAACCACAAATAGCTTGGGGCATGATTTTAGCCGCAAATAAGCTTAGTTTTCACCTGTTTCTTAAGGGTTATGATTTCTTGATTGGTGTATGAACGTTGGGATGACGTCAGAAATGTGATTTCTATAAGTGGGACCCAGTTGGGGTTTTTTGTGTTGTTTTTGTACCCTAGGCGGAATGGTGAAATATAGGTATCATTATGCTTGTATTGATGAGTACATTATTTTTTCGATAGCTTTGCATGTTGAAGTGGCTTATCGTAAGGGGAAAATGAAGGTTTAGAATATTGATGAGCATTCTTCAGATTTTAGGTAGGTTAGGCTTATTCCTTGTTACATTGAGCTATTTTCGAGTAAAATTGTTATATCTTGTTAGATTTGGAGGGGGTTTGGGTATTTGTTTGATCAATATTCATGACTTATGGTTAGTTGACCTTTTAGGACATTTGGACCCATATAGTGAAATATCTAACATATTGTCTTGAAACTTAATGTCTTATGCTTAACATGAGAATGCTTAGAACTACTCTTGTTAGATGGAAGTAACCTTGTCTCTCATGCTTAGGGAAAGACTGTCCTTAGATGCTTAGTCCAGTGAAGTTGCATTAATTCCAATGGACTTAGTGATAGTAATTGAGTAGGATCCCTACCTTGGACTTTTAATGGTGGCTTTCCACACATCTAAGAGTTGAATTAGATACCTTAGCCTACTATGGGGTAGAAATGAACTTAAAAGGTATATTGGAGGATTTAGAAGTGGGCATTAACCACTCATAAGCTAAGATTGAGGTAGTCAATATGAAACCCATAGATGTTAATGAAATTCCTAGTAAATGGTCCTTGAGGCAATATTGAGGAACCTTGATAGTAAATTTATAGATGATGCAATAATGTTCTATTGTTTATTCTATTAATGAATTCCATGACCATGTTATTCATTAATCCATAGATATGACTATTACTTGGGATATTGATTTGGCCAATGTTTGGCTATCGATTTGGCTAACAAACACCTTATTGAATGGGCCCTTGATTATAACATGTCTTAATCCCTAATGTACGATATCTAATATGTTATGAATAATCTATAGATTATGCCATGGATTTGTTATTATTCAATTTAGTGATAAACTTTCTTTTTGCTAATGGTGAGCCAATGAATAGGTTACTTGTAGGCCATTAATCATTGTAATTCTTATAGTTATGCTCATGGTATAATGGAATACATTATTGATTTATCACTTATAACATTCATAGTATATATATACACATTAAATGATAATGTGACATTGATGATGGACGAGGAATTATGGTGGTATGCTCTTCATGCTTCTCTTTTTATTTTTTATTTACTTAAGCCCTCATAGTACTTGTTCTTTACTTTATCCCTCATGAGGCTTATCCTTTACTTTAGCTCTCATGGGTCTTGCTTATTATTACTGATATTAATATGGATATTATGATGATGCCTGACAAGGCCTGAGTATATTATGATGATATAATGATACCCAGTACGGTAGGAAGATATTATGATGGTGTGATAGTACTTGGTAAGGTCGAAGGTTTTTATTAAGATGTGATGATACCCAATAAGGCTGGAGGATTTTATGATGTATGATAATACATGGAAAGGCCAGATGATATTATGATTATTTGATGATACCGGGCAAAGCCGGAGGATGATGATTGATGTTCCTATGAGTACATATACCAGTTCAAATCCTGCAAACCCTATGTATGGCAACTATATATATTTATGCTCATGTGTAATTCGGTGTAATATTGATATTAGAGATATTGATCACAGTTTTCTAGTGATCAAGGTATAAAGTGGTATAGTTGTTTATTTAAGGTTGAAAAGATGATTAGTGGTGAATATAAATTAAGAGGTTAACAATGATATATGAATATATGAACCTTAACAATAATGAGTACTAGTGGTATTGATGACTAGTAATTATGATAATTAGGCTATAATAATGTTTAGCATAAATGAAGACTTATAGCAATGATTTTTAGTTGATAGTAATAATTTAGTCAATGATGATTACTAGTTGCCAAACTAGGATTTATGGATTTGTGATGCAAGTTGCTAAACGACTTAAGACACTAAATTAAATTGTGAATAATTGGTGATTAGCAGTTATTGGGTCTATGGTGATTAGTGAGTTTGTGATTGATGGAAATAAATATTGGCTAGTAGATAAATATGTCTTGGTGATAATTCTAGCTATGTGCTAGTTTTGACTAATTAGTGAAGAATGGCTAGTTGTTGACCTATGAATAGTGATTATGTGGTGCATCGTGTATAAATAACAATTAGAAGGTATATGATGACTAATGAGTAATTAGATTAGTAAATAATTGTTTGCTAGCTAATATAGATCCATTAGTGCGTATTGAGGATATAGTCATCTAATTGATGGTATTGTTATGGTTATTCATAGATTGTCATATGTTATTTATTTATGAATGTTGATGATAATTGAGGAAGGTTGGTGAACTTCCAATTGATGATTATTGTGGAATATTGATAAATTGACCAATAAATGGTAAGCGCAAAATGATGTTTGATTAACAATGAAATTTTTATATTTTGTTGATTATATTCCTTTGTATTTCTCGTGGGTGTACTCATAAGTGGTATGGGATGCTGTGACGAGTTCTTTACTTTAAGCAACTATTGGTGCATGGGAGCCAACTTTGAATTTGTGATTGCTTATGTTAATGTCATATTGTATAGTTTTATTACGATATATATTACTTATTATGTATAGAGATATCGGTGTGTGTGGATGCCTTATGTTATACTATTATTCCAATAATTATTACTTGTTATTTAGAACTATATCGGCATATGTTGATGCATTATGTTATACTGTTATTCCATTTTGGTTACTTTATATATACAGTGATGATAGAGATAATTCAGGTTCGATTATATACCTTGACTTAGTTATGATTATCTTGCATTATATCATCTTTATATACTGACTTAGCTCAGTCAGACGATAATTCCTATTGAGTACCTGTTGTTTTCGTACTCATACCACACTTTTACAGCTTGCAGATCAAAGTACGGGTTATCATTGTTGACATACATTCTCGTGTAGAGTTTCCATTGTTTAGAGACTTAGGGTGAGCTCCTAAAGTTCAAAGCATTACCTATCTCTCTCTTATGTATTATACTATTATGTATGTTGTATTTGAAGATAAGTTATATAAGTGTATTTAGTTGAACATCACTTTGTACTCGTGTATTATTAGTAGCTCTTGTACTGATACACCTACTTCTGGGATTCTATTATGTAATTGTTTCTATATTTCATCTATTTAGCAATTTTTTTTATATATTTTGTTCTCTGTTACTAGCTATTCTGGACTATGGGTTTGGCTTGCCTACTAGTAGGTTATAGTAGGCACCATCGTGAACTAATAAATTGGGTCGTGACAATCGATATCAGAGCCTAGGCTTCACCATTGTATTTGTACAAGAGCAAAGTGTTGGTAAAGTCTCGAGGATCGGTGCAAAAATATTCGTAACCTATATTCAGGAGGCTATAGGGACATTTTAGGAAATTTACTTATTTACTACTTATTATGTGTCCGCATTAATATGAACCTTGAAAACATTCTTTGACTCTATTTTATCCCTATTGTGCAATGCATAATGGATGATGTGAGATGGTCGATAGATGCAAAAAACGATTCAGCAAGTGTTTTTAGAGTTTTATTATAATATTGAATTTGAGAGTTGGAGATGGATATTAAATATCTTCAACATCAGCTAAAAGAATTTAGGGCCAACATAGGCTAAAGTTGCGCTCGTGACTACATCAGCCCTTTGAGGTTTAGCATGGGGAATCCGAGTCATGATTCATATCCCTTATAGCCATGGATGAATTTTAAGTCACAGAGCAGTTCTCATACTAAAGTTGGAATTATTGGTTTACATTAGGGTTCTTGATCAGTTTCTGAGTATGAGATTGAACTTCTGTATTGGGCCAAGCATATTACTATGTTATATCCTTTTGGGCATGAGATGGTGCATGGAGTCATTAGAGGTTTAGAATTGCTGCTTTATTTCGCATTGGAGAATATGGTTGCAGCTAGGTTTTTCCTCCTGTTTAGTTGTGGATTATGCGATGGCCATAGAGAGAGCATGTAGTAAGACCTATGGAGGTTGTAGCAAGAGGCTATGCCAACAGTATAGTGTTATTGGTATTTCATTTGTTAGCTTGTTTTGGTTGTGGCGAGATGGGAAATTTGTTTAGAGAGTGCCCCATATGTGAGTTAGTTGATCCGACTAAGTTAGCATGTATTGCACGCCAGACTAGAGTTTTTGAGATAGGCTATGATTGCGGGAAGGATGGACATTTTACTAGAGTTTCTCTAAGTGAAAGTTGGCCGACCATGTAAGCTTATTTGTCTTTTGCTCCATGATTAGAGCTTCATGAAACTGTTACTTAGGCAGAGAGATCGGCTATTGGTCAAGAGAGTGTCCCCCGCATGGGATTTCTAGTCATTCACCACATTCGATCCGAGTCTAGAACCATACAAATTTATTCTCCATATGCACATCAAGCATGTGATTGTGGATTTCACCATGATAGATGTGCTTTTATTTCCTGCCTTTGCCTTTTCATATTGATGAGTGGTAAAATTACAACTTATTGACATCCAAATTTGTGCACACTACTATTGTTAAAATGGGTAAATGAGTCAAATTTGCCATATGAATGCATCAATTCCCATGGTTTGTAGGTTCACAGTTAATTGGAAGAAAATAAGTAAAGTAAGCTAAAAAGGGAACAAAAAGGGAAAAATTAGTACAAAAGCTGGAAAACTTAGAGCAGAGAGTGACCCTCAGTTACCACAATCACGGTCTGAGGGCCGCAATCGCAACCAGTCAAATCCTAGTCAATATTTGGCGATCACAAAGGTATTACCACAATCGGGGGTCACGATCGCAAATAGCTAATGGCAATCGCGATGATGCAGCTGAAGTTTAAAGGGCAGTTTAGTAATTTCAAATGGCTGAACAAATATTGTAAAAGGGCAAAATTTTTACATAATTGAGGCATCTTTGAACTAGAATTCAATTTTTATATAAAAAACCTTAACAATTTGGGAAAGATAATAGTTGCTAAATTTTTCAAGAGGTTTTTAGTTGTGACTTGAGATTGAAGCTTGGTATTTATTCTTGTTTTGTTTCCAACAAAGGCATTAGGTGCTAACATGAGTATTTCTCCTTTCTCTAATCTCATGAGTAGCTGAATATTTTTCTTATGTTTTTGCTTGATTATGTGTTAAAATGTACGGGTATTAATTTCTAGTCCTAATTATTAGTTATTAATGTTGGGTTTGGCTACTACTCTTGCTTTAATTAATAGTTGTGGGTAAAAACCCCAATTTTTCTTGGATCCCACATAATTATTGAAAGAGCGATATGGGTGATGAGTAGTAGAGAGAAACTATTTATTACTAGATATGTATTTATTATCTTAGAAATAAGGATGTTATGTGTATAGCTAGATTGATTGGCATCTTCCTAGAAATAAGGATATTTTGTTGAGGTTTTGGATTGGTGAAATTAGTACACTTATAAGGTATTCAAGAGAATCCATGACTACAAATTAGTGTGTTGTTGAAAGACTCAAATTAAGAGTTAGAATCTAGCCTACCCACATATTTGACTAAGAAAAAAA
>NC_061113.1:173715554-173754690 GCF_002878395.1 Capsicum annuum
GTGTCAAAAAGAGGAACAAAAAATGCTCCCTCCATTTCATAATAAATAAATTATTGAATTTTGACACACAGATTAAGAAAAAAAATCAAAGATATAAATTTAACATAGTTTTTTATTTTTACCCTTATTCAAAGTACAAAATCATATTTATTTTATTTTTTTCAGTTGATGGGCCCCTTGGTTGTCAAATCTTTAAAGATAAATTTGAAAAAAAATTTCAAATGATTCACTTATTTTGAAACATCAAAAATACTCTAACAATTCATTTATTATGAAACGGAGGGAGTAATAATTATCCTATCCTGTCCATTTAATGGCATGGCTCCAGCATGATATATTAACAACAACGACCCAATGACACGTATAAACCACCCAATAATTTTATTTTATAATTTGCCACTAGATTTTTTTTTTTGGGGGGGTTTGGGGGGGGGGGGGGGTGTTGTTTAACGAGAAAAAATTCCATAACACACTTACCGCCAGTACAAAGCTTGATGCTCTTTCTTGGCCGTTACCTCTTTGTTAATTGATCTTCATGAAGCTTGTAGTCTGATTTTTCTGTGTATCAGAAAATGGTGTGTGCAGGCCGAATACTATGCTCAACGACGCCGTTTTGCTCTTCCACTTGGGCGTTTCGTAGCTCAAGATATGTCCATCATGGTAATGGTAGAAACAGAATTAGATGGCGATCCATGGCCTCCGATGCTGATGCATCTTCGTATGCTACTTCTATAGATTCTGAATCCTCCGATAAAAATGCCGCTGGGTAATTTGAGAAATTATTGTTTGAATGTTTCAATTCTGAGTTATGATCAATTATTGAAAGTTCTTGGAGTGAGTGATTTGGACAGGTTTTGTATAATAGAAGGGCCTGAGACAGTAGAGGATTTTGCTAAAATGGAGTTGCAAGAAATTCGAGATAATATTACAAGTCGGAGAAATAAGATATTTTTGCATATGGAGGAGGTCTGCCTGTCTTCTTTTTCTCATATTTATTAGTATATCTTTTCCCTTCTTAGCTCAGTGTGCAGGTTTGTAGCTTAATAATAGTAAACATTGATCTATTGTTCTCAAAGGTATGATATAGTTGGGGAAATAATTGTAAAGAACCTACTGATAACTCTATGTAGAAACTGTAGAGCATAGCAAATACTTTTAATTTTTTTATTTTTCATAATTGTGGTGTTGGGGCTATCTTAATTTCCACCTCCCGCTAGCAACAATGACCAAGTAACTTTGTCTACTATAGCCAGGACAGGTATCTCTGTCACTGCGGGATTTTTTGAACTTGAGACCTCATTCGACTCACTTCATTGACCACTAGGCCACATCCTTGGTGCTACAACATAGCAAATCCTTTTTGTCATAATAATTGATCACATATAGTTAGTTCACATTAATGACCGGAGAAATGTATATATATGACAAAATAAGAAAGAAAAAGGATGCAAGATGTTTCATTTATATAAATATTACCACTGAACTATTATGAAGGAATCTTTATTCTTACTTAATTATTAGGCTTAAGGTCAAATTGGTTGGTTCGGTGGAATAGGTGTCAAGCAAGTATTTTCCTAATATGGAGTAAGAAATATGATGGTGTGGGAGACATGTCACTGTGTAACAGTTATGAACCTGGTAAAATAAAGTATAGTAATAAGTTGATTTGTTGCATAAATCTCAATGTCACTTTTGCCTATTATGATGGAGTATAATTTACTGTGGTTTTTATTACAATTTTGCTGATATGAAATACAATCTGCTTTCAGTATTGCCTCTCAATGTTTCTGCGTTGCCTATCATGAATAGAGATGTTACCATTATTATATTGATCAGAATCCTATTTTTTATTCGAATTATCTATACTTATATCCATGGTATCCCTGCTCTGAGTTTGCAGTGGGACTTTGGTTGCTATAGTTGCATAATCAGATAATTATGCTCTTTCAGTGACAAATTGTTATTACTTCTAATCTTCAAACTTGAGCAGGTACGCCGGCTAAGAATACAACAAAGGATAAAGAGTGTTGAGCTTGGGATACTATCGGATGCACAAGAAAATGAGCTTCCTAATTTTCCATCATTTATTCCCTTTTTGCCTCCTCTTGTAAGTACTTTTAGCTTTTGCAGAATGTTTATGTAGTGGTCAGCAACTTATAATAACCCAACGTCCCAGTTAAAATAATGTAGGGAGATCCTTTATTTTTCTTTGGCCAAACACATTGTCAGACCCCTCAACTTGGCATGAACTTTCACTTTGACATCTAAAGTGGACGTTGTTCATTTTAAACACCTAAACCAGCTACCAACGGTGTCATTTGGCACCTTTTTGCATCAGCTCTGGCATGTGGGTTGCAATCGCTTCCAACATGGATTAAACGGTCAATTGATTTGTGTCAACTCATTTTAAATCGCCACATCATTATATACACCCACAATTATTATTTTTTTTTAAATAAAGACCAAAACGCATGGCAAGGTGTCCAATGAATTAATGACATGTAGTTTTTTGGCCAAATAATTATAGAAAAGCCCCACCACAACGTCTTCCCCACCCAACCACAGTTTTCTTCGAGCTTAACCTCCATTATGGAGGTTGAAGTTTCCAAGGATGATAAGCATACCTCCTCATACTCGAAGGATGACAGATTCGCATTAATAGCTTCACAAATTTCAGACATATGACTAAAAATAATATGGAGGAGAAGGAGGCCAATGGTCAGTTAGAAAATTAATTAACAGAAGAAAATATAGATACGATTGGGAGTTGCTTGGAAGAAAACATAGATACTTTACAGGATGGGTGCTTGGAAAGGAATCCTTGTAGACCAAATTGTATTTTAGTAATATTCTTTAAGAGTTAATTATCATATTGATAAAATATTTAACTTTTCGTGTTTGAATTAGGAACTTAATTTTATTAGTTTTTTTGTTTTCTTGTACACATATTTTTAGACAAAAACATAGGTTATATTGTTAGATGTGATATGAAAAAAAAACATTCAAATAAATTATCTTCTAAGAGATAGAGGGGGTTTGGAAGTACCATTAAAAGAGTTTGAGCTTGATAAAGGGGGTTTGGAAGTACCATTGAAAGAGTTTGATCTTGAAAAATTGGTGAAAGATAATGGGATGAAAAAATGGGGAAAAAGAAGATAAAATTAAATTAAAAATGGGCTAAAATAAGGTTGTCACGCGTGCAAAAGTCTACACTCACTTTGTCATGTCAGCGAAAGGTTCCAAAATGACAAGGTGGCTAGTTTAGGTGTTTAAAATGAACCACGTCCACTTTAAGTGCCAAAGTGAAAGCTCGTGCCAAGTTGCGAGACCTGGTGATGTGTTTGGCCTTTTTTTTTCTCTCCAACGCCCAATTTGTGTGGATTTACATGGACTTGCTACCCTCCTCATTTTTTCTTTTTGGTGGGGAGCACTGCAGGCTATGCAGTATTTAACTACCGTTTTTATGTTTTTTTCCAGACATCAGCAAATCTTAAGCAATATTATGCCACTTGTTTATCCCTCATTGCCGGATTTATGCTTTTTGGTGGACTTCTAGCACCCAGTGTAAGTTTCTCTTTTTTCTTATTGTTATTTTGACCTATTGAGTTAAGGTGAAAATCTGATTAATTTCTGAGGTATTCGTAGATCCTAACAATCAGTTCAAACTCCTATATATCCCTTATGAAGCCTACTACTTTTACCATCTAAAGTGTGCTCATATTGCTGCAGTTGGAGCTAAAATTGGGACTAGGGGGCACATCATATGCTGATTTTATTAGAAGCATGCATCTACCAATGCAACTTAGGTATGTTTGTAGCTATTGTATGTTTGCTTAGCAAAGAAGTATTCACTTCTGTACCACCAACAGCAATGGCTTCATAACATGTAGGCTCACCAAAATAAAGGGCCAACACTATAGGTAAAACAATTATGTTCTCACTGCTAGTAATCTGTATAGGCATCTTTTATTGAATTAAGGTCATTGAAGTGTAGCACATAGGATGCTAAAATGAAATTCTTAAGGTTACTTATGTGTGACCAGAACCGTGTCATGGTGTTCTTGTTGGTTTAGTTAATAAGACAAGGTACCTACTTTATAATCGCAACTTTAAATTACTCGATTCTATCAAATGTGCCACCCTTTTCACAACCTTTGTTGCTCCCAGGATTTGAGGTTTGGGGGTTTTGAAAATTAGCATAGGACAACGACCTAAAGCTAATATATAATAACACCAGCAAGCTAATGAACAAGTATCAAGCTTCAATTTATGTTAAAAAAAAAAAGAACGAAACACTTAAACAGCATATAAATGTAAACGTTATCATAACAAGTTTACTCGACAATTTGTCATGTTTAAAATATGATGAAATGATCAATGATTGCATCACTTAACTTGTTTGAAAATTAATTTTATTTTTGAGGGTTTGTGAAGAAACTAATAGCCAAATCTCTTTTGTTTTAGAATAGATTGTGCTTTTTGCTTTTTTAACTTGTAATTTTCTGTTTTGTTTTCTCGTTGAAGTTATTAAAATATAATCTGCAAGACTATAAAGCTCTTTTAGGGTAAATATAATTTTTTGACGGATGTAGCAGTGTATTCTAGATTTTCTTCTAGAAAAAAAAAAGCGCACTAAACATAATAGAAAATGAAAAAAAGAGGTTACACTATTAAGTTGCCCCACTGAGCAATTCGCTTGTCTGTCTAGGTGGTAGTAAGGTTGTAGTAAGGTTGGATTCTCAGGCGGTTTGTAAGAGGGATAGTTTTAAGTATCTTGGGTCTATGATTCAGGGGAACGGCGAGATTGATGAGGATGTCTCTCACCGTATTGGGGGCGGATGGATGAAGTGGAAGCTCGCCTCGAGGGTATTGTGTGATAAGAAGTTGCCCCTAAAGCTTAAAGGCAAATTCTACAGGGTGGCAGTCCGTCCGGCCATGCAGTATAGCACGGAGTGTTGGCCAGTAAAGAACTCTCATATCCAAAAAGTGAAGATGGAGGAAATGAGAATGTTGCGTTGGATGTGTGGACTTACTAGGGGTGATAGAGTTCGGAATGAGATTATTCGGGAGAAGGTGGGAGTGGCTTCGGTGGAGGATAAAATGCGGGAAGGAAGATTGAGATGGTTTGGGTATGTGATGAGGAGGGGCACGGATGCACCGGTTCGTTGAGGTGAGAGGCTTGCTTTGGATGGCTTTAAGAGAGGTAGAGTTAGGTCGAAGAAATACTGGAGAGAGGTGATTAGGCGGGACATGGAGCAGTTGCAGCTTACTGAGCACATGACCCTAGACAGGAAGATCTGGAGGACGTGTATTAGGTTAGAAAGCTAGTGCCAAGTTGGGTAGGTAGGGTAGGGCTTTACTTGGTTGGTGTATTAAACCTGTTTTGCTACCTTGTTGCATGCTGTATTACGATTGCTTAATCTTTTTTGTTTACTATTCCCCTGTTCACTATTCTTTTGTAATTAGCGTATTTATGTATTATCATCTTTTTGTTTGGATTTGATTACTATTTCCTGTCTTGAGCCGGGGGTCTATCAGAAACAGCCTTGCTACTTCTCCGGAGGTAGTGGTATGGACTGCGTACATCTTACCCTCCCCAGACCTCACTATGTAGAAATAAACTGGGTTTGTTGTTGTTGTTGTCTTGGTGGGTTCACACTTTAATTAATATCCATATTTACTATAGTTTCTTATACAATTACAAGGTCTACGCAAAAACTACTAGGTTCGTCCGAACCCCTACATTACACTATAGCTCCTCCTCTTGCTGATACTCTTCAAAAATGTCGATGGTTGCTTGTTGGATCCTCCAACAATAGTGTACTCTTTAAGGGTCCGACAGGGTGCAGCAACACTTTTAAAGAGTCCAAGCAACTTAGTTCACAACGATAGTTGTACTGCAAAGACTTTTTTCTTTTAGTAATGAGTTGTAATTACTGCATGGAGCGAATTATGATATATGCAGATAATCTATCATAGAGTTTGTCTATGAAAAACTTTTTGAAAATTTTTGGATTACATGGTTGTTACATTTTCCAAAATAACTAATGAATGAAGAACGGGAAAGGTTCAGTTTTTTATGGGAGAAGTTCTTCCTGCTCTTAAAAATTAATTAATCTTCAAGAATTACAGTTATCCAAACATGTTAGCCCAAACGTTTTCTTCCAAAACCTTTTCAAAAAACTTTTTCCAAAAATTGTCTAAACTAATGTCACAAGGAGCACATTAAATG
This sequence comes from Capsicum annuum, assembly GCF_002878395.1. Classification (NCBI taxonomy): domain Eukaryota; kingdom Viridiplantae; phylum Streptophyta; class Magnoliopsida; order Solanales; family Solanaceae; genus Capsicum; species Capsicum annuum. The sequence continues at coordinate 173,721,787 of NC_061113.1, forward strand.
CTTCCCAAATTGACTAATTCTTGAGACACTCTTCTTATGTTGTGAGGAGTCAGAAGTTCTCTGCGATCTCTTCCATACAAGTTGTTGGTATAATATACCATAAATAACAATATTTACAGTTGAAAAATAAAGAGAGATGTGTCGATTACCCCTGAACTTATCACGTTTTATTCATGGTACACTTGTTGGTATAATATACCACAAATAACAATATTTACAGTTGAAAAATAAAGAGATATGCGTCGATTACCCCTGAACTTGTCACGTTTTATTCATGGTACACTTGAACTTTGACTAGTCTTAAGTACCCCCGAACTTATTCTTTTACTACATCGAGCACCCTTTTTTTTCTGATGTGGCAAAATGTTTGATTTCACACTCCATCGCGCGCGTGATGGAGTTATTTTTTGGCCAAATCATCATTTTCAATGGTAAAAAAAGAAAAAAAAACTCCATTTTCCTTTAATTTTTTCAAAAAATTCAATTATCCCTCTTCCTCCATCACGTCCAATTTAAAAAAAAAAATTCATTTTATTGCTTCTACTTTTTCTACTTATTTCTAACTCCATGAATTATAATAGGAGACTTGTTTGTGCATGTGGGTCTCCTCCAATTGTGAGAATTTCATGGTCTGATGACAATTTCGAACGTAGATTCCTCGGTTGTATGGATTAAGGTGTAGGTAGTTATATTGGTTGACGATTTTTAGTCTCTAATGATTTGATTTTTGATTTAACCGATAAGAAAATACTCATAAAATAGAAAAAATAGTAACTAACATGAAAAGAAATCGAATCTTAGTTGCAACCAAAATCCTACTTATATATTTATATATATATGGGGTGTAAAATAATAATTTAGCATAAACTTATTGGGTTATCGATTTACCCAAATCAAAATCGAATCAATAACCCAATAATTTTAAAAAAAAATTATTAACCCAATAACGATAAATCCATAACATTTTTATTGGTTCGATTTTTGTACACCCCTAACTTAAATTGCAATTTTTTACTCCATTAATTATAATAAGAAACGTATTTGTGCATGTAAGTCTCCTCAAAATCCTAATTGAAACACTAATCGGAAACTACTATGAAACACTAACCTGAAAAAATAATTTCGTATTTTAAACACACAAAAAAATATAATTTTTTCAAATAATAACTTACTTGATCATCGAGTAAAAGATGCGGGAGGAAAGGTTGAGATGGTTTGGGCATGTGATGAGGAGGGGCACGGATGCCCCAGTTCGTAGGTGTGAGAGGCTAGCGTTGGATGGCTTTCGGAGGAGGAGAGGTAGGCCGAAGAAATACTGGAGGGAAGTGATTAGACATGATATGAAGCAGCTACAGCTTACTGAGGACAGGACTCTAGATAGGAAAGTGTGGAGGTCGCAGATAAGGGTAAAAGGCTAGGTCACGTGCGTGGGTTGTAGCTAGTAGTAGAAGAGCTTATGTATAGCTGGGCTAGTAGGACTGTGTCCATAGGTGGGGATCGTACTTTCCGGATGCCATATTTCTTATCTCTTATTTCATATTGCGCTTATTTATCTTATTTTGTATTGCTCTGATTTCTATTTTATTTTTAGTATGTCTTATTCCTTTTATGTTATACCACCCACCATGCTTAATGGTGCATTACGCTCTTGCTTACTATTCTCTATCTTGAGCCGGGGGTCTATCGGAAACAGCCTCTTTACTTCTTTGGAGGTAGCGGTATGGACTGTGTACATTCTACCCTCCCCAAACCCCACTTTGTGGGAATACACTGGGTTTATTGTTGTTGTTGTTGTTGATCGTCGAAAATTCAACCTTTCACTATTTCGGAGTAGAGGTAGAGGAAAACTGAAAAATATAATTTTTTAGAGAAAATTCGGATAATTAAGGGTAGAAGTGGTTTATTTTTTAATATAGGATCAATATAAGGGGAGCGGATGGTATTTATCTACGTGGACAGACACGTAGGCATTTTTTTCCACGTGTACGCGCGTGTTTTACACGCTCTGGTCCTTCAGCTGAAAAGGGTCACGCGACGTACTAAAAGAACAAGTTCGGGGGTACTTAGGACTAGTCAAAGTTAAGGTGTACCATGAATAAAACGTGACAGGTTCAAGGAGGTAATTGATACTTCTCTCAAAAATAAAATGAACAAAAATGAATAAATTGTATTCAGGCTGAGGTGTGGATATCTCGCTCTCTTTAAAGAGATTCAAGCCCACTAAGGCATAATCTACACCAATCCAGCAGTATCACTCTTGACTTGTCCCCTCTAGGATACAACAACCCATCTGATGTACAACTCAAGCAACTACGGATTAGTTGAAGAGTCCAAAGCTCCGCCAAAAGAATACCTTCCTTCAACATAAGATTACTTTCTTTATACTCTCTTTTATGTATTGAATACAGTATTTTTTGTCTCAACTCTCTCTTTCACTATTCTCACCTCACTGCGTACTATAATATTTTCTCACACTTCACATATTTCTTATCGTATAACACAAAGGAAGAAAACACTATTATTTATAGGTGAGGAATTCTTCCTTGTAATGAATAGGAAGAATGTGGGTAGTAAAGTAGGTAGATGAATGACCTGGAGGTTACATAAGTTACATGAGTTACAAGGCATAAAGAGAGGTAGAATAATTGGTGAATAATGTGATAGTGGTTACAATGGTATTAAGGACAATAATAATCACATTTAGCCACCAATATAAGTGAGTAACTAGGCACACAAATGCCATTAACGACTTGGCATATGCAGCAGTAGTACATCACAATTTGCAAACCAAAATGATGCAAACATTTTATAATATTAAAATGCACCTACACAAGTCATCTATGGAAAGGAAAAAAAAGCAAAACAAAAGAAAGATAATTTGCATTCTTTCAAAATCATTCTCCAAGACTGGACACAAATAGGAAATGGATTGAGTAATTATGCAATATCTACAGCTACTTATCCTTTAATTTTTCTCCAGCTGTATGTTGAGGGAGGAAACCTGTATGCTCATTGCTCATAAGTTTTTATTTATGTTGAATAGATGTGGAACGTGGTGACACTTGCTAATCACTTTTAAAACTGAAAGTGATATAAAGCATATGAAGCCTTCATTTTTAAGTATTGCTTTCTCCGTCCCAATTTAAGTATCTTAGTTTGACTGGGCGTGCAGTTTAAGAAACAAAGGAAGACTTTTGAATCTTGTGGTTTCAAACTTTCCAGGTATAATGTTGGAAATTGGAAAACTTATTATAAAAAGAGGCACTCTTTTTTGGGACAGGCCAAAAAGGAAATTCAGACACTTAAATTGGAACGGAGAGTATTAAAGTTCCAATTTTTGGGTTGTATAATGTACATCATAAACTTGAAAGATCCAATTCTTTGATAGGGTAATGCTTTGTGTGTGTATCTGTTTGCAACAATTTCACAGTATGTTAATGTACTTCGCAGTCAGGTTGATCCAATCGTGGCATCATTCTCTGGGGGTGCAGTTGGGGTGATCTCTTCTTTGATGGTTGTTGAAATCAATAATGTGAAACAGCAGGAGCATAAGAGATGCAAATACTGTCTTGGAACAGGTGTGTAATCTGTTAGTAATTCAAAATTTTGAAGGTCTAGTTATTTTGCAGGCTATTGGAGTAATTTGACGACATATCCTGGAATTCTCCGAGTGACACCTTTTTCCTGTTGTCTATGGATTACCTCTCAAAAGTTCTTGACTTCTTCAAATGGTTCAGTCATCACGGAAGGTCCTGCAACTTGCTTGCTACCGTGAATCACCACTAATTAAGAAAGTGCAAAGTTAGGCTTTCTTTGTTTAAATCTTTGGACTCTGGGAGGGATTTTCTTTTTTGCTTTTTGAAGGGGTCAAATTTTTTGTAGAAATAGCATTCCAACTGGCGAGCAATTGGAATGCAGGTAAGTTTTATGATGATTGCTAAATATATGTGCAGGATATCTTGCTTGTGCTCGATGTTCCAATACTGGAGCTCTTGTTCTTATCGAACCTGTTTCAACAATTAACAGAACAGACAAGCCTCCGCCACCACCTAAAACAGAGAGGTGTCCCAACTGTTCAGGTTCAGGAAAGGTGAGTGTATGGTTCAAATTTATTGGCTCCAAATTGTTCACTCTGTGCACCTACAAGAATAAATTGGACTGGATAAATTGAAATTCTCTTTCCTTACCAATGCTCAAGGTATGTAGCCTTCCGATGAAGTTGCCTGAAAGACATATTTGCAAAATGCCACAAAACGTTAAGCATTTTGCAAAATGCCACAAAACGCTAAGCATTGTGATCTGGGAAGGGGTAAGGGATAGGGCGCACTTATTCTTAACATTGGGTGTGACTGTCAAGTTAGATTAAATATATTACCCTGGTTAAGGTTTGGTTTTGTGTTCCTGTGTATTTGAAAATGGAACAATAGGGGGTAGAGAAAATTCAACTAAAGGATAGAGGCAAGGAGAGAAACGCACTGAGCGACTTCTATATTTGTCACTTAAATCCAAAGCTACTCATGGCTGGCCCTTGGTGGACAATGGAAACATATTCCAAATAACGCGAGTAGCCACTGGACATTAGTAAGAGACATCCCCGGTATATATAGTGATTTGAGTGTTCCTTTTATTAGTTTTCACAATAAGAATTTTGTTTTATTTAATAAATAAAAAATTCTTTTTTTATTCCTTAAAGATGACAGGTGAAATAGAAGGCTTAGAATATTTTACCAACAAGACAATGTTATCTTGTAGATCTATCAGTATTTGCATCACCTTCTGTATTGTTGTTGGATGTATCATTCTTTGGAATTTCCACAAAAAGTGAAAGGAAATTAAGTTGAGCTTCTATCCTTGGCAGGTCATGTGCCCTACGTGTCTTTGTACTGGGATGGCTATGGCAAGTGAACACGACCCACGAATTGATCCTTTTGATTAAATACAACATAGATTTCCTTACTGGGACTCTTTAACATTGGATATGTAAAGTTTAGATGAAGCACCATTGCTAAATGGACAGCTCCTATTTAATAAGAGTCTGGTTTAGAAAAATATGAGAAAATCTTCGTCATCATAAGGACGAGTAATGCTGAACCTCTAAATACATGATTTGCTTTTCTATGCAAGTCCAGCGGACATCTTCACTAATCTGGAATTTGTAAATTTATATATTCAAGTATCTTCTTGATCTAACAAGTTACCAGGAACAGTGAGTGCAATAACAGCTTCGCACATTTACATACATAAATGTGGAGACTTTTGTGAGGCAATGCTTAGCAGAGGCAACGTTATCCACGACTGAAATAACATTGTATTGTTCAATGTGAAATTAGGGGTCATTTGGTAGAGTGTATTGAAAAAACTAATGCATGCATTAATTAATGTGTACGACCAGTACCTTGTTTGGTACAATTTTTCAGTCTATGTTTACTTTGCATTAGTTATACACTCTATTATGTATAGAGGTATGTGTTGGTAATACACATTATTTTCTATGTATTAGTAATACAATGACCACATGTATTAACTTGTTAAATGACATTATTATCCCCTCAACATTTTTCCACTTCCTTTTCCTGCCATTATCCCATTCCCCGGTTCCTTCCCATCATTTTAACAAAACTGCCATCTCTCTTGTTCTATGTACTTTGCCATGGCCATATCATATTCCCCCATTCTTTTCTTTTCTTCTCTACGACATAGTCTGCAGCAGGTAAAAAAAAGAAAGAGTTCGTCCATTTCCAGATTAGAAGAAAAAAATTTAAACCAGAAAAAAATGGCAGCATCTCCTTCGGGTACTTTTGGTGCTACTTGTTAATGTTGGTTATATTTCCTTCTATCCCTTGAAAAGAGTGTACAAGAAAGGGTATTTTGGTAAACAAACATTTTTTTTATAAAAATTATGTAAATATATTTTATCTTTAATACATCAAACCAAACATAGTATAAAAAATAATATCTACATAACTAATACCAGCATTACTAGTACAAGCATTACTAATACACCTTATTCAACATTATTTTTATCCACTCTACCAAACGATCCCTAAGAGTGTCTACACCATGTATAAATTATAAATATTGTAATACCAAAACCTGTAAGAGAGAACAGACATCATCTAATGAACAAAACCGTTCCCCCTAACCAGGCTATGAAAAACTTCGAGATCACAACGCTGTAATACCCATATGCATGGCCTTGTTTTCCCTATCAACCTGCCGAGACACTGATGATGGTGCTACTGCTATCGATGCTGACACTGCCAGAATCTCTCAGGAATGAAGGAATTTTCGCATCCAGTCTCAATCTCTTGCTACAAGGATTTATATTCCTCAATCAACCGTGATGCATGGAGACGGGATGTAGGAACCGTAGTGCATCCTAGACTCTGAAGATAAGCAATCTGCCACAAGGGAACAAAGCAACTGAATGAGACAATTTGAGCCCCAAGACCATGCCCTTACAGGAAAAATTACTGTGTGCGTGTGTACTGATTATTGTTAAAATTTTTTACCCTTATAAAATCTGTAGCAGCAAATAACAAGTTAAAGGAACACCACTAGGCGCTAAGGAAAACCCAGACCCCTCAAGCATTATTTATTAGAATGAATCTTGGGCCTAACTCAATCTCAAAAGTTAGGTCATGAGGGGAGAATTGCCCAAGTACATATAAGGATACCAATTACCCATCACTTTTCCGATGTGGGATACTTAACACACCCTTGCACGCTCAGCGTGGACAATATAATATGGAGGTCCAACATCAATGAACAAAGATTTGGGATGGGCCTGACTCTGATATCATGTAAAGAATGAATCTTAGGCCTAACTCAACCTCAAAAGCTAACTCATGAGGGGAGAATTGCCCAAGTCCATATAAGGAGACCAATTACCCATTCCTTTTCCGATGTGAGATACTTAACAGTATGAATGACCAAGACATAAGAAGATAAAAAATTAGCAGTGGCATGCGGCAACTAAGTATTCTATATAGTAGCTAGCAACATATTCAAACAGTTCCCACTTTATTTAAAGCGTACTTCCATATGTCTTGGACTGTCCACGTCCGCTCACTAAGTTTGAAGAGCACACACAAAGTTGGTTACAGGTTTCAGATTGAGCATATCAGTTTGTATTTTTGAAAATGTGTTAAGTTGGTTAAACATACAAGGGTGTGAGCTAGTGGTTCAATAAAGTTGGGTTGAGCACCACGAGGTCTCAAGTTCAATTCTGTTGTTCTCAACAGAGACAAACACTAGGTGATGTCTCTGTTCTTGGTGGACATATTTGTTGCTGGTGGGAGGTGGGAGGTGGTACTGTTATCCAAAAAAAAACATTTTTTGTATAAAAGGTAAGAGCAAAGAGTACAGAACAAAAAGAAGATGAGGGAAAACAAATTCCACATACCTGTTTGGGAGTTGGTGCCGATGTACCCATTGCACTTTCAATCCGTAGTTTTTGGAAGTACTCCTACAAGGGAAAACATGTGATTAACAAGTAAAGAATAATAATCTTGAGGAAACAGTACGAAACGCACATAAGCTTTCTCCGTCTTCTTATGTTTTTATGTGTACCGCGAATAGGGAAAGGCTCAAAAATAGGAAAAGGGAAAGGGGTGGATTGCCGATAACATCATCCATCCACCTTGTGCTGATGAAATCTGAAAGCCCCATGATTTTTAATAATTAATCTGGACTAGTTACAGGCTTAATGACGAAACTTAAGTAACCCCAAGGTGTGCGTGAACCATATGAAGAAGGTAGTGAACTAATTGGTACAAGTTGTAATGTTTTTGAAATAGAAAGAGTGACCAAATGTTGAAGGGAAAATGGGAAAGGAACAAGGCAAGTCCCAGGCTGCCTCATGCCAGTCCTCACGTCAGAAGGAGGCTGGGCAGGAGCAGGATTTCTCGCTGAATGACTTGCGCGGCAAGAGTGCTAGCGAGGGATGCCTCAGGAAAATGACTCAGGCAGAATAGTTCTGGTAGCAAGCACATGATGTCTCTTGCAACACGATCTCCCTTTCCAAATGCCTGGGGTATAATAAGCTGGAGTACGGGAAGCGAGAGTAATTCTAAGATATTTACTTTGGACTTATCTCTCAAAGAGGGATACGAATAAAGGGAAATATTACCATTTTCAGGTGCGTATCAAGGATGTTTTAAACTTTTAATGATAATTTCACTGCATAATCACAATTATAAACACTATTATACCTTGGAAATTACTAGAATCTCCTCAAATGTTCAAACTTGTCAAGAACACCCTATGTTACTCGGACTTGACCGTTTTGCCGCCGAACCCGTCTTGACACGAGACTGAGGCGGGTGCGGGTGCTTCCGCCGTCTCCGATTCGGTCAAACGATTTCGAAGACGTTGACCAAATTAACGAAGAAATTTGAGGGGAAAAATCGAATAATTCAAAAAATTCCGACCAGCGACCACCGGAACAGAGATGGCGTTGTCGATGTCTCACCGCCGTCGCCGTCGGTCCACCTCAGTCGTCGTCGTCATACATCCGTCGTTGTCAATGTGCCATCGTCGTCGGCGTTTTATTTGTTTGTGTTGTTATATATATATATATATATAGATAGATAGATATATTTATTAATATTTGTTTAATAAAAACAAGACAGTAGCATGTAGGTTTATTGGACTGACAGCAGACTTTTGTATTTTATATTCTTTATGATATAAAAGAATATATATATATTAATATTAATTAAACGTAAGTTTCCCTAACATTGAAAAAGGGAAGAAGTACTCTTAATTATAGTTAGCTTTTTACTTTTAGAATACCTTTATAACTCTATATTTATAATATTTGATTTTTTTTTAGCCGAATCCCCGCACCCGTATCCATACTCGAATTCGCACCCCCACAACAACAACAACAACAACAACAAAAAACCCAGTATATTCCCACATAGTGGGGTCTGGGGAGGGTAGAATGTACGCAATCCACACCACTACCTCTAGGGAGATAGAGAGGCTATTTTCGATAGAACCCTGGCTCAAGACAAAAGACATTAAACAGAAACATCAAAATCGTAGAACATGATACAAATAAAATAGGTACGACACTCGCAATTAGAGAAAAGAAAAAAGAAATACATACGTAAATCAATAACTAAAGCCATAAATAAATAGATAAATACATAAATTTGCCAACAAACGACAGCAAGTCCACCTACTTACTGACAACTACTACTCCACACCCTTAGCCCTCTACTCTAATGCTTTTCCTCCATAACTTTCTATCCAGGGTCATGTCCTCAGTCAGCTGTAACTGCTCCATGTCACGTTTAATCACTTCTCTCCAGTGTTTTTTCGGTCTACCCCTACCATGCTTGAAACCTTCCAAGGCCAACCTCTCACACCTACGAACTGAGGCATCCGTGCCCCTCCTCATCACATGATCAAACCATCTCAACCTCACTTCCCGAATTTCATCCTCCACCGACACCACTCCCACCTTCTCTCGAATAATTTCATTCCTAACCCTATCAGCCCTAGTGAATCCACACATCCAGCGTAACATTCTCATTTCCGCCACCTTCAACTTTTGGATATGAGAACTCTTAACTGGTCAACACTCTGCTCCATACAACATAGCAGGCCGGACTGCAACTCTATAGAATTTGCCTTTCAGTTTGAGGGGCACCTTCTTATCACATAAAATTCCCGAAGCAAGCCTCCATTTCATCCAACCTGCCCCCATGCGGTGAGATACATCCTCATCTATCTCTCCATTCCCCTGAATCGTAGACCCGAGATACTTAAAACTATCTCTCCTGCAAACCACCTGAGAATCCAACTTTACTACCACTTCCTCCACTTGCCTCGAGTCACTGAACTTGCACTCCAAGTACTCTGTCTTGGTCCTACTCAACCGAAAACCTTTAGACTCCAGGGTCTCTCTCCAAATCTCTAGCTTATCATTAACATCTTGTCGCGATTCATCAATCAGAACTATATCATCCGCGAAAAGCACACACTAAGGCACCTCGCCTTGTATATTCCGCGTCAACACATCCATCACCAAAGCGAATAAAAATGGACTAAGAGTTGATCCCTGGTACAACCCTGTCAAGACTGGGAAATGCTCAGAATCTCCTCCCACTGTCCTTACCCGAGTCTTTGTTCCCTCATATATGTCCTTAATTGCTATGATATACGCCACCAGAACACCCCCCCCTCCCCCCGCCTCCAAGCAACTCCAAAGAACCTCCCTAGGGACCTTGTCATACGCCTTTTCCAGGTCTATAAACACCATGTGAAGATCCCTCTTCCTCTCTCTATACTGCTCCACCAGTCTCCGCACAAGGTGAATTGCCTCAGTCGTTGAGCGACCAGGCATAAAACCAAATTGGTTCTCCGAAATAAACACAATCTTCCTCAACATCCGCTCCACCACCCTCTCCCAAATCTTCATCATGTGACTCAACAACTTAATACCCCGGTAGTTGTTGCAACTCTGAACGTCACCCTTATTCTTATATAGAGGAATCATCGTGCTCCATCTTCACGCCTCGGGCATCTTTGTTGACTTGAAAATATTGTTAAACAAGTTGGTCAGCCACCGCAACCCTGACCCGCCATAGAACTTCCAAAAATCCACCGGAATCTCGTCGGACCCCGTCACCCTACCCCTTTGCATCTTGCGAATAGCCTCACTGACCTCCTCTACCCTAAAACGCCGACAAAAGCCAAAATCGCTACTCCCCGAAGTGCTCCAACTCTCCTAACACAACACCTCTGTCCCCCTCATCATTCAAGAGCCTATGGAAATAAGACTGCCATCTATCCTTAATGAGGACGTCGTCCACCAAAACTCTGCCATCCTCCCCCTTAATGCACTTCACCTGATCCAGATCCCGACCCTTCCGCTCCCTAACCTTGGCAAGCCTAAACAACCTTTTCTTCCCTCTTTTCTCCTCTAACCCCTTATACAAACTTTCAAAAGCTGTTGTCTTAGCCTCCATAAGAAATAACTTAGCCTCCTTTTTAGCTACCTTGTACTCCTCCCTGCTCACCCGCTTCTCTTCTTCATCCTTACTCTCCACCAACTTAGTGTAAGTCGCCTTCTTCGTCTCCACCTTTTTCTTAACCTCTTCATTCCACCACCAATCTCCCCGATACCGGCCAGACCAGCCCCTCGAAACCCCCAACACCTCTTTAGCCAACTCCCTAATGCAACCAGCGGCCTTCTCCCGCATACTGTCCACGTCTCCTCTGCACTCTCACACCCCCAACCCCTCCAACTTTGCCCCTATCTCCAAAGCACTATCCGGCGTCAGACTGCCCCACCTAACACTAGGTCTACCCTTCCTATCCCGATGCATCTTACCCTTCTTGATAACTAAGTCTATCTCTAGGAGTCTATGCTGAGTCCCAAGAGTCTCGCTCGGAATTACCTTACAATCCTTACACAAAGCTCTATCCCCCTTCCTAAGCAACAAAAAGTCAATCTGAGTCTTGGCTATCCTACTACAGAAAGTAACTAAGTGCTCTTCCTTCTTTGGAAAGCTAGAGTTCACTACCACCAACCCAAAGGCCCTCACAAAATCCAAAAGCACAGCTCCCTCATCATTCCTAACCCCGAACCCAAAGCCCCCATGCACGTCCTCGTACCCTAACGAAAAAGACCCAATGTGCCCGTTGAAATCCCCTCCAATGAAAAGCTTCTCCGAGCTAGGTACACCTCTAACCACCTCGTCCAAAACTTCCCAAAATCTCTTCTTCTCCTCCTCGTCCCAACCCACCTGTGGTGCACACGCACTACAGAAGTTCAAAGTAGACCCCCCCAAGACCAACTTGATAGTCATAACCCTATCACTAACCCTTTTAACCTCCACTACCTGTTCTCTAAGCTCCTCGTCCACTAAGATACCTACGTCATTCCTACGCCTATCGCTACCAGAATACCACAACTTGTACCCATCTACATCCCTCGCCTTGGAACCTACCCAGTTGGTCTCTTGGACACACGCAATATTAATCTTTCTCTTCCTAAGAATCTTAACCAGTTCTATCGACTTACCCTGCAGGTCCCAATGTTCCATGACCCTACCCTCAATCTATCAACTCTCTAATCCCTTCCCTTAACACCTCACACACCGCAAGTCGGGCCTAACCCACCCCCAGCCCCCGACCCCCACCCCTGCCCTCCAAAACCCTAGGAAATGATCCTAATCCACCATTAGCCAACCAAGCCACTACTCAAACACGATACTACCAAGGCTAAAAACAGCAGTAACAATAAAGGCACACGCAAAGCTCAAGCTGCAACAAAAATTCAAACACAACAGGTGGTAGAGAAATACAGAAAGTATGCACAGAAGGAAATCAGAAACAAGAAACAGGAAAATACGCAAGAGACAGACCAGAAACAGGCAGTAAATAATAAAAAAACAAGAAGTAAACAAGCACAGGACAGGAAAACAAGCAACAAAAGGAATCACAAACGAGGAACAGGATCAGAATAGTATAACGAGACCAAAAGTGAATAGAGAAACCAAAAAAAGTGAGTCGCGACTGGAAAATCTAACAAGAAATAGAAATTAAAATTGCCAAGATACTGGACTGTAAAGAGCAGCTAACAGTAAAGAGTAAGGTAAAGTTCGGATGTCACCGGAAAGAGTCCGTCTGCACGTCACCGGAAATGTCGTCGGCGCTTCTTTCTTGGTGTTACCGGAGGCTGGTCAGTGTCTTACCAACTGTTTTTACCTATTATAAACCAGCTCTGACAGATGCTTCCCTCTTCCACTGTCACCGAAGCCGAGTCGGTGGAAGTCCAAAGTCCACCAGCAATAACAATACCAAGAAGCAGACCAATCTGGGGAGAGAGAGGAGTCAATCTGGGGAGAGGGAGAGGTCAAGGGAGAGAAACCTTACCTGTTGGCGGCGCTAACTTCACCGTCGCCGGCGACGGCTGGTCTGTCAAGACCGTTAAAAAAGGAGCGTTAAGTAAAAGATAATGCAAATACACCCCCGAATCTTAAAATTTATATTTTAAAGAATCCGACTCTCGGATCCGCACCCGTCTCGGATACCCGCACCCGAGTCCGAGCAACTTAGAGAACACCTACAAGTTGGATTTTCAAGATTTAGGGTGTGTTGGTATAGAGGAAAATTGCTTTCCAATTTTTCTGTGTTTAGTTGACCAAAATGTTTTGAAAAGTATTTCGTTTTTATAAAGTAAATGTATTTTCATTCATAAGAAAAAAAAAAAAAGGAAAATGGCTTCCTAACAGAAGTAGGGAAAACAAAGATCATAAGTGACATTCCAAGTTCATTGTCTCCTCTCCCACCTAACCAAAGCCCCCAACACCAGCCCCTTGACCATTCCATCCCCGCCACCCCAAATCCCCACACCCATAGTGTTTTGCTAAATTACATATAAATACTCTTGGGATAGTATGTTTTTTGTTACTTACCAAACACTAGAAAATAAATAAAAAATTCACTTGTTTTTCAAGAAAATATTTTTCATAAATGCTTCATCCCAAACACAACCTTAGACAAGTTGATGTAATCCCATCACTTCAACTTTAGGTAATTTCTTCCTATCTTCCAAACCTTGGTGAAAAGAGTTACCCACCGACCTGTCTTAGAGGCAGGAAATAGGTGTCTCATGGCACGAATGCTGGTCCAAACACCACGTTTATACAAGAGAAAAAAGAATGATGATAGATGGTATTTATAGTGTAGGTTGTTGGATGGAAATTGATAATATTAAATGAACCCTATTAATGGTCATTAAAGGTAATTGGTATAGAATTAAAGGAAATGATGAAATATAACTAATGTTGGAAATTAGTAATTATAATGACCTTGATGACTCAATAAAAGTATAAGAAATGGACGGATGAACTACGTTCACCTAAATGGGTCGAGTTTGATGGTTTGGATGGCTTAGTCCAATAGTTGTCGTTTGTTGAGCTAAGATAAAACAAAAGGGAAGCGCAATGATCTAGTTAAGTTCAACAATGTAGATCATGAGTTGACGAATGCCTCAGAACATAAATTAGATTGAGGGAACTTTTGAGGTAAGTTGAGATGTACCCTTACCTTAGGCTTTCCTCAAAATTTATGCTTTCTAAATTTTTAAAATGTTTCAAATGTTAATGCTGGAGACTGGCGGAGCAGTATAAGGAGAAGACGAGGGATTGTATATGTTGTTTATAAACCTAGAGAAGGTTTACGATAAAGTCCCAAGAAAGATCCCATGGCGATACTTGTAGGCTAGAGGTGTACATATGGCTTACACTAGAGAAACTGAGGACATGTATAATGGAGTCAAGACTAAGGTGGGGATAGTGGGGGAGACTTAAAGCACTTCCCAGTTGCATCAGGGATTAGCTCTTAGGATGTTTCTTTCTGCAATGTTATGAACAACATAGATAAGTTGCCATGGTGTATGATGTTATTCACAGATGACATTATATAGATGAACGAGATTTGTAGTGGAGTAAATGCTGTGCTGGAGGTTTGGAGACAAAGGTTGGAATCCAAAGGGTCCAAGTTGAGAAGGACCAAAATTGAATACTTGGAGTGTAAGTTTCGTGATGTTAGACTTGAGGTTGGCATGGAAGTGCAACTTGATTCTCAAATCATTTGCAAGAGAGAGTGTTTAAAGTATTTGGGATCTTTAACTCAAGGTAGTGAGGAGATCGATGATGATGTCGCGCATCGTATTAGTCCAGGATTGGTGAAATAGAAACTCGCCTCAAGAGTCTTCTGTGATAGAAAGGTACCGCCAAAACTTAAAGATAAGTTCAACAAAATAATGCTTAGACCGACTATGTTGTATGGGTAGAGTGTTGGCTAGTCAACCACTCTCATGTGCAGAAGATGAAATCACTATGTTGAGGTGGATATGTAGGCAAATGGGAAGAGATAAGATTAGGAATAAAGATATTCAGAACAAGGTGGGAATAGCCTCTGTGGTGGACAAGATGAGTGAAGCAAGGTTGGAGTGGTTTGGACAGGTGAAGATGTGAAGTGTAGATGCCTTAATAAGAGGTGTGAGAGGTTGGCAATGGCAGGTGTCAGGAGAGTTACAGACAGGCCGAAGCAGTATTGAGGGAAGGTGAATAAACAGGACATGGTGCATCTTGAACTTACCGTGGACATGACCTTAGATAGAAGGGTTTGGGGGAGCAGATTAGGATAGAAGGTTAGTTGGTAGTTGAGCATTCTCTCTTTTGTAAGAGGTACGCTTGGGGGTCAAACTTGTACCTACTTTCTTATCGATAATAATAACAATATTCTCTATTTTCTTGTTCTTCAATTTTGATTATACCTATATTAGTTTGTGCTTCAGTTATCACCTTATTTTGTTGTTGTTACTATTCTTTCTTCTATATGTATGTTTTTCATTTCACATTATTCCATTGTTGTTACGGCTTTCAATTCTATATTCCCTTTT
The DNA here is from genome assembly GCF_002878395.1 of Capsicum annuum. Lineage (NCBI taxonomy): Eukaryota > Viridiplantae > Streptophyta > Magnoliopsida > Solanales > Solanaceae > Capsicum > Capsicum annuum. Next base: position 173,737,217 of record NC_061113.1, read on the forward strand.
TCAAACTTTGACTACTTTGAAATGCTTTTTTAAGCCAAGGATTTATTGGAAACATCTTCTCTGGGTATGTTTAGTGGTATGATGGAAAATATTTTTCATGGAAAATGTTTTCCGAGAAATATTTTCATAGAAAATAAGTTGATGTTTTACTTATTTTCTTATGTTTGGTTGCTGAATGGAAAATATTTTCCAAAAAAAATTTTATGGAGTTTGGTTGGTGAATACCTAAATTTTAACTTTACATGAGCGTGTGACCCTCTAATTAAAAATATAATATATTTTCTAAAATATAATATTTAACCACACATTTTTAATCATTTGGTCAGTTTGTATGAAATGTGACATTAACAATTAAACATTCATCTGACCAAATTTAGAAAACAATGTAATTTTTTATTATGTATTAATAAAATAAATTTATAATTACGTATTTTTATTTTTTTATTTATTAAAAAGTAACTTCTTAATATGATTGATGGTATTTGATTTGACAAAACGAAGCAATAACTTTAAAAAAAAAAAAATTGTTAAGAAACGTAATAAAAAGTTATAATTTATAAATTGTAATAAAAAGTTTTAATTTATAAAAGTTAAAAAAGTTATAAAGTTTTAATTTTTATTTTATTTTTAAAAACCTCAATGTATTATCACATCACTTCTTTATGTCAAATCATGTAAAAGAAATAATTTATTACGTTTTACAAAAAAAATTGTAAAACATAATAAATTATTACGTTTTATAAAAAAGTTTTGTAAAACGTAATAAATTATTACTACGTTTTACTAAAACTTTTTAACTGTACATATCCGCTATCAAACCGTTAAAAAAAAAGTATAAAACATAATAAATTATTACGTTTAGCCTATTTTGTTAACTTATTAAATAGATGACCTATTTTGATCACTTTATTCATATTTTGATTCCAAGTTCCCATAAGTCACATCTCAATATTTTCTAGAAAATGACTTCCCTTCTCCCACGAGGGAAGTCTCAATATTTTCTAGAAAATGACTTCCCTTCTCCCACGAGGGAAGTTATTTTCTTTCAAATGGGAAAATGAGTTCCTTTGGAAAATATTTTCTCAAAGTTATATTACAACCAAACAAGGGAAAATAGGAAAGAAAACATTTTTCATCATACCAAACACACCCTCTATCGCTACGAGGTAGGGGTAAGGTCTGCGTATAATTTACCCTCCACAGACTCCACTTGTGGGATTACACTGGGTATGTTGTTCAAATGTTAATGCGTTCGTAATAACAAGCAAGCATACATTATCTGTTTTTCTTGAAATCTTGCTTCAAATGCTAGTCTAACAAGATGCAAGTGTTTCCATATTTTTTCAAGTATTGTATTGAATGTTTCAATTCAGAATGATTTCGTGAACGAAACAAATTTCCATATAAGCTATATATGTTAGAAACACTTGTAGTTGGGAAATCAAGAACATTGTGAGATTAAGTTTCAAGGCCAAAAGTTCCAAACGATGTTATAAATGTTTTTGGGAAAATTTCCTTGCATAACTGAGAGGGTATTTGGACACATGGGATGAATTTTTAGAAGCTACACATGCCAGTGTAGGAACGTAGTCAAATGTCCATCAAGGAATGGTGGCTAACATGTAATTGCTAGCAAACTCGAAACCATACGGCATTATATCCAGACAACTTAGATAATCAGGAGAGATCAAACGATATGACGTACACAAGATTGTTTTGTGGTAATGTCAGTGCCTATAGGTGCTCATGATTGAAGTAATAATATATGTTAAAGAAAAAGAAATGGCAAGGCCACATACGTGTCCAATTTTTCGAAGTATGTTTAAACCTTAATACATTTGCATGAGAATTAAAGGAGATTGAGTTTACGTTGATACCTGTTTCTCTCTCATTAAGTAAGCACGCTTCTCAGCAGGAATTTTCTCCCAGTTCAACACCTAATCGGACAAGAAATATTTGATGAAGATGCAAACTTACATTGCGGTCCTTTAAAATAAATCTATACTTGATGTACTAAGAAACTGCAGATAGAGATGCTAACTTACAGATTCAGCATACTGTAAAGCTTCCTTGCAAGTTAATAAGGACTTTAAGGCACGTAAAACATCCTGGAAAATCAACAATAAAACATGTGAGTGCATTGAACATGTGGAAAGAAATTTCAGAAAGATTGAGGTAAAACTTGGTCATAAATATTCTATAACTAGTAATGCCGCCGCATTCAGGTCACAAAACATTAGGCCTACTTCAATTCCTGTATCCTCACCAGACCATCCCTAGTCTATGTAATCAAAGCATAGCTACCATCTACCTCTACTTAAAAAATGAATGAACATAAGCTGGATAAATGATAAGCACAGCTACGAGTATCTATGACTTTGACCACATTTTCCCCATCAAGAACATTGAATATCGATCCCACAACCTCTTCCCTTGTCAAAATCTTCAAGTTCTCAAATTTCAAATTGAATAATGGAAATTTTTTGTAATTAGAAAGAAGCATGAAAAAGTAGGTCCTTCGTCCAAGCGTCTCCTTAAGCTGTGAAACTTGTTGGAAAAGTGGGATAGCAAGATGAGCTACTTTTAGTGAAAGTCATGGGTTTTAACTTGAAACTAATGCTCCATTGAGCATAATCTTCCGACTCTCCTATGGCACAAGTCAGTTTAAGGTTCTTCCTATTCTGCAGCAACAGTGGGGCTATTGCAGAGCTGTGGATTTATCTAGGATGGTCGTTTTAGGCGCGGAATGTGACGATAGAACCTTTAAGGTGGCAAATACTAAGTTTCACAGACAAAGCTGTTTTGTTGTATGGTGGTAAATATTCTTTTTCATATTATTATTGATTTTCTGACAGTAGAGTAGAGATTCGACAGAGAAGAAATGGAGAGTCTGGTATCAAGGAAAAGAAAGCATCATGCTTCTGGAAACCAGAGGTAACCAGTTTTATTATCCTTCCGAAAGGCAATAGACATGCCCCCATGCCCAGAGACGAGAGGTTGTGTTAAGATTAGTGCCTCAAAAGCTGGAGATTAGTTGTACCAGCTGCCGGAATTCAAAATACAGCTTTAAAGTAGGATTTAAATTTAACAAATAAGGTCACAATCTTGCAGAATTGGATTTATTGCATTTGCTGATCTTTAGGCCATAATTGTTAGAGATAGTGATAGCTTATTTTACTCCTTTTATTGAGCTTTTTCAGTTATGATTTTATGTATGAATGTGGCAGTGATCAATGAAACTTTACAATGCTTTCTGCTCTTTCTTTTCTTTGCTAAATATCTGTTTTTCTCTACAACAGATTGGTATCAAGAGCATTGCCATCTTGTGGGGCCTATGAGAAGAGAGTGAATACAAAAACACAAGTTCTTTCTATATAATCACCCTTTAAACTGTTATCTTATAAACTAAACTGTTATCTTGAATAGTTTATAGGAACTGAAGTCTGAAACAAGCTTTCGAACTCCAACCATTTTAATTAGAATGATTGTTCATCTTGAAGCACTGGATCTCTAGGAAGCAATAGAAAGCAATAGAAGAGGATTATGAAGTAACTCCTCTTGAAGCTAATCCAACAGTGAATTAGATGAAACATCACAAGGAGAGAAAGACAAGAAAAGCCAAAGTCAAAGTGTGCCAGTATCCCCTTCAATTCTTACCAGAATTATGCAAATGAAGTCCGTTGTAGAAATTTGGGGGTATCTCGAAACAGAAAACCAAGGAAATGAAAGAGTGCAGAATATGCAAGTGATGAATCTGATTCGGGAATTTGAAATGAAGAGAATGAAAGAATCAAAAACTATAAAGATTATGCAGATTAGCTACTTGACTTAGCCAACAAGGTGAGATTGTTTGGTAAGGATTTTACAGATGAAAGAACTGTTCAAAAAATTCTTGTCATACTTCCTGAGAAATATAAAGCCACAATTTCTTCTTTAGAGAATTCTAAGGATCTGTCAAGCATTACCTTGGCAGAACTTGTTAAAGCTTTGCAGGCATTGGAGCAAAGGAGAATAATGTGGAAAGAAGGTTCTGTTGAAGGTGCTTTTCAAGCTAAATCACAAAATGATTCATACGAGGGAAAGAAAAAGAACCAGAAGCAAAGGCAAGGCAATAATTACAACAATCAGGGGGGAAGTAATCCACCCTGCCCTCATTGCATAAAGACAAATCACTTTTAACAGAAATGTTGGTGGAGACTAGATGTCAAGTACAACAAATGTGGTCAACTAGGCCATGTGGAGAGGGTATGCAAGTCACAAACACAACAAGAAGATGCCAAGGCTGCTGTAAATCAATATGAAGAAGAGCAATTGTTTGTAGCAACTTGTTTTGCTAGCAAAAGCACTTCTGAAAATTGGTTGATTGATAGCGGATGCACAAATTATATGACCAGTGACCAAGAGCTCTTTAAAGAGCTAGATAGATCTGTTATTTCCAAAGTCAAAATTGGGAATGGAGAATATCTTGATGCAAAAGGCAAAGGAACAATTGCAATTCAAAGCCCTACATGTTTGAAACTTATAACAGGTGTTTTCCTTGTTACTAATCTTGATCAAAAATGTTGGGCAACGACTTAAAAATGGTTTCAAAGTGTTGTTTGAAGAAAAAACATGTGTCATCAAGGATTCTGATAATAAGGAGATGTTCAAGGTCAAGATGAGAAGGAGTTTTTCCTTGAATCTATTGGACGAGGAGCAAGCAACAGTTGTCAGGTTGGAAAATGATTCCGAGTTATGGCACAAAAGACTCGGACATTATCATCATGATGCCATACTCTTCCTGAAAGAAAATCAACTAGCAGAAGGTCTCCCGAGCCTTGAGAAAAATCCGTCTGCTAGTGAAGCTTGTCGGTATGGGAAGCAAACAAGGCTTCCTTTTCAGAATTCATCATGGAGGCCAAAGAATAAGCTGCAACTTTTCACACGGATGTAGGAGAACCTCAGAAAACACCATCTTTAAAGGGTAGTAAGTACTATATTGCCTTTATCGATGATTGTTCCAGATAGTATTGGATTTACTTTTTGAATTTTAAATCTGAGGTCGCGGATGTATTCTAGAAATTTAAAGCTTTTGTGGAAAATCAGAGTGGTTGCAGAATTCAGGTGATAAGAACAGATAATGGAACCGAATATACTTCAGAAAAGTTCAACAGCTTTTGTAATGAAGCAGGAATTGAGCATCAGCTAACGGCACCCTATACTCCTCAACAAAATGAAGTAGTAGAAAGGAAAAATAGGACGCTAATGGAGATGACAAGGCATTTGCTCCATGAGAAAGGGCTACCAAAGAAATTTTGGGCTGAAGCTGCGAATACTGCAGTATTTCTGCTAAACAGATTACCAACTAAGGCTCTACAAAAGAAGATACCGTTTGAGGCTTAGTTTGGTTACAAACCTTTGCTAACAAATCTGAAAATAATTGGTTGTCTTTGTTTTTCTTATGCACCTCAGGTTACTGTTTTAGTTTTGGTTCTAGAATATTCTTTGGTGTCAAAAAAAACCAAGATGTTGTAGCCTAAGTTACTCGGACTCTTCACTTTCGGTGCCGCACCCGTGTCGACACGACATGGGTGTGGGTGTGGCATCCGTACCCGATGTGGTCAACCGATTTTGGGTACTTTGACCAAAATCGACTTGGAAAGTCCAAACAAATTTAAGAAATTGTATAATCAAAATAAAAGCTAAGGTGAAATTGAAGAAAATGGAATACCTTGTATATAGAAATTTCTATGTAATTGCTTTTCTTTTTATTTCCTTTCAGGATTTTCTTCTTGAAAAATATTTTCTCCTCAAGTTTTCCACATAATATCTCAAAATTTATATTTTATAACTCTATTTTTAGATATTTAAATTAATTTTCGTCGAATCCCCGCACCTAGATCCATATCCCCGAATCTTTAAATTGAGACAGTGAAGGATCCGACCTCTAGATCTGTACCCGTACCGGACACCCGCACCCGAGTCCGAGCAACATAGGTTGTGGCTCAATCTACAGGTGAAGCAGATAAAATTGCAGCTACTTTAGCTGTGAATCAAGCCCTTTGGATTCGAAAGTTGCTGGCAGATTTGTATATGGAACAAAAGAAGAGTACTGAAATCCTTGTGGATAATGAAGCTGCAATTTCAATTGCAAATAATCCCGTTTCTCATGGAAAGACAAAACATTTCAAGATCAGGCTTTATTTCTTGAAGGAGGTGCAAAAGAATGGAGACATAAACATGGTGCACTACAGAACTGATTTTCAGAATTTTAACTAAGTCTCTATCTAGAGCGAGATTCGAGTTTCTCAAAGAAAGACTTGGTGTTACTGCTCTTGAGTCAAGGAGGAGTATTAGGATTAGTGCCTCAAAAGCTGGAGATTAATTGTACAAGCTACTGTAATTCAAAATATATTACAAAATATAGCTTTAAAGTAGGATTTAAATTTATCAAATAAGGCTGCAATCTTGCAGAATCGAATTTATTACATGTGCTGATCTTTAGGCCATAATTGTTAGGGATAATGATAGCTTATATTATTCCTTTTATTGAGCTTTTTCAGTTATGATTTTATGTATAAATGTAGCAGTGATCAATGAAACTTTACAATGCTCTCTGCTCTTTCTTTTCTTTGTTAAAGATCTGTTTTTCTCTCCAACAGGCTGGTACCAAAGGAAACCGAAAGCATCATGCTTCTGGAGACTTGAGGTAACCAGCTTTCATTATCCTTCCTCCAATAGGCAATAGACACACCCCCAACCCCAGAGATGAGAGACTAGCAGATGGCACAGGATGAAGGCACCGCGCGGGGTGGATACTGAGGCGCAAGGCAGGGAAGATTTTGGTGGAAAAGAGGTGCAATTCGTGGGATTCCTAAAATGAGAAATAGACCACGAGGTTTAGTTAGATAGTTTTAATTTGGCATTTAGGTCATTTTGGTGATGGCACCAACTATCAGCTTTGACCTTCAAGCAAGGGCATGTGCTGCCCAAAAATGAAAGAAAAATATCAGGGAGTGATTTACTAGAATTTTTGGAGTCATGTTATTATATTTCTGAACTAATGCAGTCAAAATCAGATAATGAAATGGAAAAATAACAGGGTTAAGACCTTGTGAGTGCTCTTCTTGACTCTAAGGCGCTCATCAATGACAAAACCTACCTGAAGATGCCGAAAAACAGATACGTTAAGATCCAACCTTGCGTACAGTAATGAAATAAACTGTAATGTGACATGATTCTTCCATTGGCCAACATCCATAAGTAGGTTTCTGCCTATGTTGACTAAAGATACATTGGAATATTAGATACATAAAGTTAAATCTTAATATTGCTCCTCTTGACTAAGAAATATACCCAATCATAACAAAAATAAAACAAATGATGAACAAACTTTGACCTTCTTAAGCAACCTCTGTGGTTCCTGAAATGCAGGTTTTTTGGCCCATTGATGGAACAAATGAGACACAACTGCTCGGTCTTCCGCATTAAATCTGGGTAGATCAATTCAGAAATTCAGTCAAAGTTAGGCTCCAAATAATGGAACAGGAGTATTCCTATGTCTCTTTGTCCAATCATAAGTGTCCCAAGCCACCTCTTGTCTCTAACTCTTATTGGTTGTTATGAGCTGCACCATTAAGGTGGTTTTTAGGGAAAAAAAGTTGAGCCTACTGTCAAGCTCATATAACAAGTGTTAAGCTCGCAAAAGATCGACTTGACTTGTTTACTGTTCACAAGCTAAGTAACTTGGATTTTATATATCAATTTTTACTTGAAAAGAAATTCCCATTTGTTATGTATTTAGCATGTAGTGCTAGTCTTGTTTCTATTCAAAATTTTCTTTATCAGCTCATTCAGACATTTGATACTAGCAAACTCTAAATCAACCAACTACATGAACCAGCTCGAGTTCAACCTAGTAGAAACTTGACAGAGTGAAGTTACCTCGTTAAAGGGTAAATTCAATTCAACTCGCTTACAGCTCCAAGTATGACAATCAATTTGGGACAGGGGAACTAATATATTTTGCTACCCATCAAAGATGATTAAATGAAGAAAACCTTTTTAGGAAGATTTTGGAATTGCATAGCTCCATTGTGTCAATTGACTCTTTGGACAGTCCGTCAACTGGATCACTGAGAGGATCATCTTGTGTTATTCTATGATCAGCAGAGTCCACCTTTTCAGCTGAACCACTCTGGGGAGTTTCCTCCTGGAGTTTTTGGTGATTGGTCAGCTCTTCCTAGAAGAAAAAGACTGTTAGCAAGAAGGTATTTGTTTGATCTACCAGAAAAACATGAAATGCAAATTACACATACAATGAAGGCAATCTACTTTACTCATAAGAAAATTGGCAAAAGTGCAAGGTAGTGGATTGAAAACCCATTCCAGATGAATATGAGTTTAGTTAGTGTGTAGAGATATCAAATATTAAGCAAGTCACACAAACATCTCTAGACAGGTAATAGAAATGGTAAGATGCTGTCTGCAGAAAGTCAAGGGGCATCTGGGCCACCAAAAAAGTATAAGTAGATTGGATAAGTTGCTGTAGACTAAGGTGGCATTCGTTTTGGAGTGTTTCCAATAACCATCTCCAAAGTCATTTTGAGCTCGTTGGACAAAATGTTTGTTGAGTAGTGTTTGTAAAATGGAGACGCCAACATTCTTTGAAGATCTCGAAAATGTGTTTTCAACTCTTTTGAAAAACTAAAAAGCTCTAAAACAAGATTTGAGAGTTAAAGATTTCAAATTAATGAGTTTGAAATTATTTGAGGTACTTTGATATTTCGCAAAAACAACTCCAACGACCACTTTTTGCAAAATTTCAAAAGCAAACTCAGTTTTTAGAAACTTCAAACAAACATCGCATAAAAGGTTCATGGGCACTGAGGCACTAAGTTGCAGGGACTCTTTATTTTTGAGCCACACCCATGACAAATTCTCCAAAAATACACTCCTTTTGGAGAATTCAACGCGCACCCATTGACCTTTTTGAAGAGTCCTAGCAACATTGCTGAGGCAACGTATTTTAATTATTAATCTAATGTGGATGCTTATTAATCAAAAATAAAATCTCAGTCTCAGACTATTGTGATAGAAAACAAAATTTTGTCGAAAAGAATAGGATCCACATACTAAATTATCTAAACAAAAAAAGGAGAGCCTGGTGCACTAAAGCTCCCGCGCATGGGTCCGGGGAAGGGCCGGACTACGAGAGTCTATTATACGCAGCAATTCAATTTAAGAAGTATTTTACTTCAATATTTTAGGATAACAGCCATAAAATGATTATATTAACTTTGCATATTAGAAGTGTATGCAGATCAATTAGGAGTTGATTTGCTAATCTCACTTTGTTGGATGTTTCATAGGCTTAGATAAGAATTGAGATGAAGCTTTTAAAAAAGATATTTGAAGTTAAAAAAAGTGTTTGCCATTCCGTTTGTGTCTGGCTATTCTCATAAACAAAATCTTTACTAAACTAAAGGAAATGGAATAGACAACAGCCGTTGGCAAGATAAGGCACCAAGCAAGTCAAAAAGCACAATGGATTGAGAAAAGTTGCAGTGCTTGGCCGGAAACAACATTTATAACAGGCATATTTACAAATGAAACACATCTTACCTGGGTCTCTTGAAGATGACGAGGAATTTCTCTCAGAAAACGTGAAGGTTGAAGAACCTGAAAGCAAGTGTGTCTAGACTTTTGAGAAAGAAATAATAAAGCAAGTATTAACCAGAGCAAGCTGTTCATCACACCTGCCAATTTGAATCCATAATTACATACAAAATAAAAAGCTTTTTTCGTGCGCGCGTCATTGCCACATATAGTAAACGTCTCTCCTCCTAAAGTTGCATGGAACCAAAAAAATAAAGTTACGTTAGAAGTGGATAAAAGAGATCAATACTATAGAAGGGACAATTACTCTAATGGTTCAAATTTCAATAACATAATACCTCAATTGAGTTACTCCTTTCATTTGTGATGCCATTAAATTCATGTAACAAGGGAATCTCTGATTCATTTGCCTGACCAATCGATGTGAGCATTAGCTCCAGATTATACCTTTCCCGTTGCAAATAATAATGGTGTTATAGAAAAAAAAAAAAAAAAAGATCTCTGATGACTAAAAGGGGTGGGAAGAGGAGTTCACTATTCATCTCCTTGCTCGTCCAATTAATGTGATGTAACATTTGATACACAGAGAATAAGAGCAATATTGAAAGCATGGATCTCATATCATACCTTCAATATGAAAACCGTATCCCATTCTAAGCCTTTTGACTACACAAAAAATCAAATGGAAGTAATGAAAAGGGGAACAAATCCAATTAATTTTCACAAAATATGGACACTGGAATGAAGTACCAGGAAGCAAAGTGAAAGAACATGCTGCTAGAGAATTCAGAAACCTGATGAATTGTCGTAACTGTAACAGAGTCTTTGTTATCATGTCTCCTTGTACGAAAATTTTCACTCTCCCGTTCAGACATATGATCTATAAAAGCTTTTAGTATGTTGGAACAACCTTGTCCTTCTGTTTTGCATTCACTTTCTCCTTCTATCTTAAGAGTTTTTAGGAAATCAGACACATCATCCAATAGATATTGAAGAACCTGCACCATTAAACAAACAGCTTCTGATGTATCTGCTCATTTCACTTGCTGCAACGATTTTTATATAGGGGAAATGATGAAAAAAGAAGATAGGAATAAGTTCACACAGAAGAAGTAAATAAAAAGAAAAATAATGGAACAAGACCACAAAGGAGCATATTTCACTTACAGGTCTAACATCATGATCTTCGTTAAGCAACTTCCCTCCATCATTATCAAGAACTGCCCGCTGTTCAAGAAGATATTTCTACAGAATGAAAGTCACATGTGAAAAGATTAAGGTGGTTACAGTATAAAAGCTGAAATCTAAAGACACTTTAATTAGCATGAAATAGACATATTTAATGAGAAGAAACGTCCATTAGCTTAAAATATATAAAATTAAGGGAAAAGGGTCAAATTTACCCCTTTACTTTCGAAAATTGGTAAAATGTACCCTTTTTCATACAATTGGATTAGATTTGCCCTTGCTGTTAAGAAAGTTTTTGTTTGTACCCTTCGTCTAACTTTCATCTAACGGAAAAGCATAAATACCCCTTTAAAAAAAAAAAAAAAAATCCATATCAAAATACCATCAAATGTCGTTCCTCCATGGTTCCTCCAAACAAAGAAGAGGAAAAGTTTATATGGTTCTTCAAGAAAAAGTGAAAAGTTTGTATATTGAGAATCAATTATGGAGGGATTTGGCACAAACAAACAACGCAACAGCAAATTCTTTAGGCAACAACTTAGAACAAATATTGGTTTGCATAGGCGACAAATGCATTTTCGCCGGCGACAACTTCGTCGAAGCAACGTAGAGGAAGACATCGAATTCTGCTACAGCAGCAGCAACCACACCTTTTAATCTAGAACAGATGTTTAACTGAGTGTTGTTCATTAATCATCCCCAGCAAGCAATGGTCTGTTGTTTATGACTCATGTAATTCATATTGGTTGGTACTACCCGAAAAGAAAATTACGTCAACCACAATTTCATCTTCATCACTCGATGATTTCACTATCATTATTGGTTTAGAGATATTTTCGACATATCAAGAATTTACTTCATTGTCATCCATTAAAGAATTTAGACGCTCAAATTTTACCATAAACAAACTTTATTTCAAGAGGATGATATATCAAAAGAACTGTTTATACCAAGAAACGGATGATGCTAGGCTACAAGTACAGGCCAAATCGACTGGTATGTGCTTCATCTCCTCTATAAAGGTAATTTGTCACCCAACAGGAGGGAGGATCCTGCTTAGGCTGTGTAGTAACGCTCGCCTCACAATGACTCTTGGTTCGCGGAAATTTGTTTTCCGGGTTAGATAAGAGTGGAGAGGGATATTAATGTACAATTTTTCATTACAATTGGAACTAAGACTGGTAAATCTGTTTTTGAAGAATAATCCGCGGAAAGCATACTACTGAGGCAATTTGCGAGCTGGTTAACCTCTGTATTGGAGCACTTCGAGTTATAGTTTTCTTCAGGAAGACAATAGTTGGAAGTTGATGATATGGATTTTCTTTTTTAAAAAAAGGGGGTATTTATGCTTTTCCATTAGATGAAGGTTAGACGAAGGGTACAAACGAAAACTTTCTTAACAGCAAAGGCAAATCTAAACCACTTGTATGAAAAAGGGTATATTTGACCAATTTTCGAAAGTAGAGGGGTAAATTTGACCCTTTTCCCTAAAATTAATAGACAGGTGGTGCAGGTAATGGTAATGAACAAATAACTAAGATTTGATTTGACAAAGACATTAGAAATTCTCAACGGGATTTCCATGAGTAATAGTAGGAAATTTGATCATATACTCCCTCTGTTCTATTTATGTAGGATAGTTTGATAAAGGAATACAGAGAGAGTTATTTATGTAGCATAGTTTCAGTTAGAATATGAGTAGAAATAGGAATAGTATACAAAATCCTACTTGGAAAAAGACTGTAATGTAGTGTCTATAAATAGGGTGTCAATGTAATTAGGTAGGCACATTCAATAATATTTTTTCTCCATTATTTCTCACATGGTTTCGAGCATTCGTGAGAAAAATATCATTCTGGTGTCACTGCATCATTTCCGGTGACAGAAGTCGTTGTCCAAATAAATATGTTTTTCATAGGTGCATTTCAAAACAAACCAACACCACCATCATATTCAGAACTTCTTGGCGAGCAAACCCCAGTTAGAATCGCCGAGAATAGGCGTCACACGCGCCCTTATGCGCCGCCGGAAGATATTCTTCGGCGAGCGCATCAGTCACGTGCAGAGTCTTCCGGCGACTTTTTCGACTTTCTTTTTTTTCAGTAGCCTCGCCTCTTCATTCCAAGGCTGCTCATATGATTATTTTCTAATTCCGAGCAACTTTTGGACATCAGATCCTATATCCGGCCACTTTTCTTTTTCCCGGCTAAATTCCGGCAATATTACTTTTTCCTAATTAAATTTGAATCTTAATGAGGAGATCAGAAACTCAGATGTCAAAATTTATGAAGAATCAACGAGGGGAAGGTCAATTTGGAAGATCTCGATCTAGGTGTAGTCATGGTAAAAGGCTTGGACATACTCGTGGCGTATGCTATTCTCGACCAAATATAGTTATTGTAATAAGCTTGGACATACTCGTGGAATATGTTATTCTTTGCATGGACGACCACCTAAAAATGCTCATATTGTTCAGTGCAAAACCACAGGTGATCAATGGGTGTATTTATAAGGAATATAATGAGTATCTTCAGTATCGAGCAAGAGCATATATCTCTAACAAAAGCCTCAACTGCACAATCTCCTACCTTTGGATCATGGGTTGTGGACTCAAGTGCTTCTGATCATATTTTTGGTGACAAATCACTTCTGTCTGATATTGTTTATTCACAATCTCTTCCTGCTATTACTTTAGCTAATGGAATTCAAACAGAGCCAAAAGGAGTTGGACAAGCCAAGCCCTTATCTTTTGTCACTCTAGACACTGTTCTTTATGTCCTTGGTTGCTATGTTGCTAGGACTCGGCAGTTATGCCATCGAACCCGTCCTGATGCGACACTGGTGTGGACGCCGGTGCGGAATTCGTCTCAAATTCGGTCAAACGAATCCGGAGACGTTGACCAACATCAAGAAGAAAGTTGGCTTCATTATCGAAATGGAGAAACTGGCGAAGGAAGAAAATTGGCAACTGTGATTGTTGTCGTTGGCGAAAGGGTTGTCGCCGGTGGAAGGGTTGTCGTTGCCAGAATTTTGATGGGAAAGAAAGAGAAAATGGTAGAATGCTCAGATATGTGATTGTTTTCGTTGGCGAAAGGGTTGTCGCCGGCGGGGCTATTGTCGCCAGAATTTCAATAGGGAAGAAAGAGAAAATGGTAAAATGCTCAGATCTGTGATTGTCGGCAGTGGTCCTAATTTTTAATAATTATATTTTTTAAGAAAATAAATTATATTAAAAAGGTAAACCTAATTTATTTAGATCTAGTGAGTGTTTGACTTTTCAAATACTACTACTAATTGAAAAGAATTTATCTTTTTTCCATTTAAAAAAATTACTACTCCTAATTTAAATAGTAACTAAAAGAAATAACCTTAAAAGTGGAAAAAAGTGAAGAATATTTTTTAGGAATAAAATTTCATTGACACATAGGAAAAAGCAAATTGAAATGACTGTTTAAATATGGGACTATATTTATAATATTTAATTTTTTTAACTGAATCCCCACACCCGTATCCATAATCAGATTCGCACCCCTGAGTCTTAAAATTTAAATTTTGACGAATCCGACTCTCGGATCCGCACCCGTCTCGAATACTTGCACCCGATCCATGCAACTTAGTTAATACTTAAACCTACCAGTAATGACACGTTCGACTACTGACTGTTCACGGATTCAAACTATGGAAAGAAGAAGCAGTCTCTTGACGAAATGCAGGGTAAAGTTGCGTACAATAGACCCTTGTGGCCCGACCCTTCCACGGACCTTGCGAATAAGCGAGAGATTAGTGCATCGAGCTGGCCTTTTTAGCTTAGCAATAAGAATCTCATATTGCAACTCTACCATTGTGCCAATGGTGGTCCTCACACAACAAAAGCACACATTAGAGCTAAACAATTGACTAGTCATTACCAATAAAAATCTAGTCTTACAATAAAAACTTCAGATAAACTCAAGAAACTATACACATTATAATTTGAAACCTATAACTAATAAAAGATACACAATCGACTACTCAATCATAGCAATAAAAATTTAATTTTCACCAAGAAACAAAATAAAGCTAATAATTTCACACCCATTAATAACAAAATGAAGATAGACTATGCAATATTTAACCAAAGTTGATATATATTAAAGTGAAGTGATGCCCGACTAAGGGTGGCAACGGAACCGGAAAATTCTGTTCCGGTCCGCCAAGTCCGATTCCGCTAGGTTTCCGATTCCGATAAGCAACGGTTCCGGTTTGGTCCGGTATACCGGTACCCAATGGTCCGGATAACGTTACCGGTGCGGAACGTCGAAAAAATACGGTATTTCCGGTTGATCGGATTCCGGTCCGGTTGACGAGTTGATTTCTGTTTTTTTTAAAAAAAAAGTGGGATTTGGGCAACGGCCCTTTTGGCCGTTGTTTTCTAGCCATTGCCCCCCCCCCCCCAATTACCCCACCCCCTCTCAATTACCCCACACCACCCCTTAAATTTTCATTATAAATATCCTTCTTTTCAATTTTTTTCACACAAATATTATCAATTCTCACAATCTCTCTTAATATCACATTCTCTCTGGATATTTATAATTGTTATATTAGTTGGAGTTGAAAATTCAATTATTATATTAGTTGGAGTTGAAGATTCAATTATTATATTAGTTGGAGTTGAAGATTTTTTAAAGATATTATAACCTTCAATTATCATCTTTTAATTCCGACATTTGGTATACATCTGCTTTTACGCAGACGTTCGGTATAATCGTTCCAACTTTAAGCTCTTTTTATTTTCGTTAATATATATATTTTTATTTTTTTAGTATCTAAATTTGTTTACTTACATTAATTTTGTAATTTATAATATTTGTATTGCTTATGTTAATATTTTAATTTAAATTATGGATTTCGAAAAAAATAGTAGTGTTAAAAAAACAAGCTTTGGTAAGGTTTTTCGTAGAAATAAAAAAAGTAAGGCTAGTACTAGTTCATTACCGCCTACATTTAATGAAACTTCTTTATCACAATCTAATGATTTCGATGTTGGTATCGGTATGTAATTAGATAATGAGACCCTAAGTAGGCGTTATATAATTTTGAGGAAGACTTACCGAAGGAAGATATAGAAGAACAAGAGTTAGGTAATACCCCTACCCCTACTAGTCCGGTCACGGAATGACCGAAACACGGTGAAGAACTTCCCCCTTTACCGGAATTTACTAGGGCCAAAGGTACCGAACGTACTAAAAGGTTTTTAGTTTGGAAATTTATGGAGCATGATAGGGCAAAAGGTATTGCTACTTGCAATAAATGCAAGAATATTTTTAAACATTTGATCGGGGAAAAAATGGCGGGACAGGGGTGCTAACTACGCATTTGATGAAATGTAATAAAGAATTTATTCGTCTAAAAAATCAGGCTAAGGCAAAAAAAGATGGTACAACATTTGTACATGAATCTGTAAGAGGTAATATGGTTCAAACGCGTTTAGACATGTTTAACCCGGCTGAAGCAAGTTCATCATTGACATATAGTGAAGATGTAGATAGAGAGAACTAGCGAAAATGGTTGCTGTTATGGGTTTGTCTTTTAGTTTTCCTTCGTATCCCGATTTTATTCATTATATTCAACGAGTATATAATCCATCTTTTAAAGGTTTTTCACGAAATACAATTAAAAATGATATTTTTAAATTTCAAGCTAAAAATTGCCATTTTCTTCGTTGCTTATTTGATAAATTTGATGGTAGAATATCTGTTACTTCTGATATGGGTACTAGTGTTGTAGGTAATGGTTATTTTACTCTCACGGCTCATTGGATTGATCACATTTGAACATGCAAAAAGAATTATTGCTTATAAATATGTTGACGAGTCTAAAACCGGTATGTATATAGCTAGTACAATAGCGGAGAGCATGAAATATTTTAGATTTTTTGGTAAACCTATGGCATGCACATTAGATAATGCTTCTAATAATTTGAAAGCTATTGACGAGTTAAAAACTAGATTATGTTTAATGTATGAAGATCATTTTCATGTTAGATGTTCTGCACATATTTAAATTTGATAGTACATGATGGTATTCATTTGTTTGGAAATGGTTGTCTTAAAGTGTGAATTGCTTGTAGTTATATGTTTAAAAATAAAAGAAAGAGTGTACTAGATGATTTTAAACGTAAATGTAAACAATACGACCTTCCATATAGAAAAATTCCAAAATAAATTCCTACTAGATGGAATTCTTTATTTCAAATGTTTGAAGTTGTTGTTATATATCGTAAACCTGTACAATTAGTTTATAATTCTTATAATGAGGATGTTAATTTAATGCTAGATGAAGATGATTGGACTGAAGTACAAGAACTTTGTAAATTTTTGAAAACTTTTTATCAAGCTATGAACACAGCATCTGCTCAATATACTCCAACTATTTCTTCTGTTTTAGCTATTACTGCTATTTCTAAAGTACTTGCTGAATATAAAAAAATATGTCCTAACAAAGAGCCAATTAAAGCTATGATTGAAAAATTTTTAAAATATTATTTTCCTATTCCACAAATTCTTTTAACAACTAATTTATTAAACCCATTTTCTAAAGAACATGGTACAGTGATGTTGGTTAGAAAATTATACAACAATTTAGAAATTGGACGTCATGAAAAGCCATCAGTTGAAACTTGTTGTGCTAGCATAGTATCTACAGCT
>NC_061113.1:173754790-173758829 GCF_002878395.1 Capsicum annuum
TTTTCTAACCAACATCACTGTACCATGTTCTTTATAAAATGGTACAGTGATGTTGGTTAGAAAATTATACAACAATTTAGAAATTGGACGTCATGAAAAGCCATCAGTTGAAACTTGTTGTGCTAGCATAGTATCTACAGCTAGGAGTTTATATAACTTGTATCAAGTTATGGAACAAAATATTAGGCCGATCGAACCTCCTACTTCTAGATGATCTAGATGACGAGATGGGGGAAGAACTTGGTCTTCAATGTTGTAGGAGTAATGAATTTGATTCGTATCTTTTGCAGGATCGGGAAAATATTAGAGATGAAACTGGAAAACAACAACTTTTATCGTGGTGGAAGACCCGTATCAGACAATTTCCAAAACTTTCAAGGATGCTTCGAGATTTGCTATCAACTCAAGCTTCTTTAGTTGCTTCGGAGCAGGCTTTCAGCGCAGGAGTGGAGATCATCGGTATTCTCGTTAGCAAGGGATAGTTTGGAGATTTCGGTATTATTTAGAGATTGGATCAATGCCGAACGAAGAAATTTTGGGCTCCCCAAATTACCGCCCCATGTTGAAGACGAAATAGATGAAATTTTTAAGAAAAATAGTGATATGGAATGGAAGCAATGGAGGAACAAGGAAATAGACCAATTCCCGAAGATTTATCCGCCGAAGACATAGAAAAGTTTCGCCAAAAAAATTATAGACAATTTAGATATTAATAAGATTCTACAATAGAGATCTAATTCAAACAGAACCCTTACTAGAAGTTGGCTGCGTAGATTAGATTTTCATTTAATATCTTTGTAATAAATGTACAACATACGAAATTTGAATAAATATAACGGCTATTCACCTAATTTTGTTTTAAAATTTGTCTTTTGTTAGTTGCAATTATGGAAAAAAATTAATACAAAACTTTATAAAGTTAGCAAATTTTTTAACTTATTAAACTTATTAAAAATATTATATTAACTTAAACTTATATTTTTATGTTAAAATTCTAAACTTTTTAAGATATATTAATAAATTATATAAGTTATTATATATATAAAACTTATATATTAATGTCATTAAGTTAAGATATAGATAATTTAAATTAAAATTGTAAAACAAAAACTGGTACCAAAAAAAGTTATGGAAAACTTTATATAAATTATATAAGTTCTTAGACAAAAACTGTAGCAATTATGGAAAAAAAAATTAACACAAAATTGTATTACTGTACACTACGTAATTTATTTCCGGTAATTCCGGTATTGCTCCGGTCCACACCGGTAGCAAGCGGACCGGTGCGAACAACTAAAAAATTCCGGTAAGACCGGTTCCGGCAGCCAAAACGGTAAGGAAGTTCCGGTACCGGTTCTGGTATCGATTAAACCGGTCCGGCATTCCAGTTCCGGTCTGTTGCCAGCCTTATGCCCGACTTAAAGCCAGATATCAATTCTCACCTAGAGGCATCATTCAATTACATTAAAGCCCGACATTAGATGAACTACTTGATACCTAGAAAGAAGAACAAAAACCTAAGAATTGACTATAGCTAGCTAGCTCTCTCAAAAAAAGGAAATGTCATATGCTATCTCTAGAAGTCACCCCCTCAGACCAACAAATCCTGCCACCAATAAATCCATGAGGAATCTCAAGATCAATATCGGGAATAGAATGATCAATATCCGCATGGGGAGCAACAAGATGGACCTCATCAGCAACCACCATATCCTCGGCAATATCAGTATCAGAATGAGTAGGTAAAAGACGCACCTCATCAGCAGCAAGACCCGAATGCACAGCAGTATCACCACCCGTAGGGGAATCCCCCGGACCTCAGCAGAAGCAGCAAGACCCGAATCTGGACCAATACCACCGAAACGGAATCCGCAGCAGCAGTTATGGCATCTCGGGCAAAAATATCAAGGATGAGCCTAACGACTATGAGAAAGGTGCAGATAACTGAGCAAACCACAAATGTCGAAATATGTGTCTCATTATATAAAAATCGGTACCTGAAGCCCCAAAACAAATGCAATAGCCTGTAATCCACAGATATAGGCCTCACGAAAACCGTGAAATAAAAGACAGATAAAGCTCCAGACATGGTTGCCAACCTTGAGAAGGTGTTGTAACCTCCTTGAGTGACTACGCACCCCAACTAGCAACAATCACTCCCACTACATTTAGAGTAGGGTGATAGCGAGCAGAAACGTAGTCACCGGGTCCTAGGTAATCGAGCTTTTGTAACACCGGTTGTACTAAAATCAAAAGACCAATAACATACAGTGAACTAGCTCAAGCAATCTTGACCGTGAAACCTTAATCTTGCTCACCAATATAGTAAATGGCAAAAAAAAAAAGGCTGGCAAGCAAGCACAGATCACCAAAGAGCAAAGAGCAGGAGAACTGTTTCATGGGTTCAAGGTTTCATGGTCAAGATTGCTTGTGCTAGTTCAATGTATGTTATTGGTCTTAGATTTTAGTACAACCGTTGTTACAAAAGCTCGATTACCTAGGACTCGGTGACTACGATTCTGCTCGCTATCACCCTGCTTTAAATGCAGTGGGAGTGATTGTTGTTGGTTGGGGATGCGTAGTCACTCAAGAAGGTTAAGGTTACAACACCTTCTCGATGTTGGCAACCATATCTGGAGCTTTATCTGTCTACTTTTTTATGGTGTTTGTGTGGCCTATATCTGTGGATTACAAGCTATTGCATATGTTTTGCGACTTTGGATACCGATTTTCATATAATGAGACACATATTTCAACATCTGCGATTTGCTCAGTTATTTGCACCCTTCTCATAGTCGTTAGGCTATCCTTGATATTTTTGCTACGGATTCCGCTTCGGGAGGTGCTGGTCCATATTCGGGTCTTGCTGCTGCCTATGTTGCTCAGACTCGGCGGTTATGCCGTTGAACCCGTCCCAACGCAAAATTGGTGCGAACGTCGACGCAGAATTCATCTCGAATTCGGTCAAACGAATCCGGAGACGTTGACCAACATCAAGAAGAAAGTTGGCTTTGTTATCGAAAGTCGGCGTGGAATTCGTCTCCAATTCGATCAAATGAATCCAGAGACGTTGACCAACATCAAGAAGAAAGCTGGCTTCGTTATCGAAAGGAGAAACCGGCGAAGGGAGAAAATTAGCGACTGTGATTATTGACGTTGGGGAAAGGGTTGTCGCCGGCGGAAGGGTTATCGTTGCCGGAATTTCGATTAGGAAGAAAGAGAAAATGGTAGAATGCTCAGATCTGTGATTATCGGTTGTCGCCGGCGGAAGGGTTATCGTTGCCGGAATTTCAATGGGGAAGAAAGAGAAATGGTAAAATGCTCAAATCTGTGATTGTCGGCAGTGGACCTATTTTTTAATAATTATATTTTAAAAAAAAAAATTACATTAAAAAGGTAAACCTAAGCGAGAGATTAGTGCACCGAGCTGGCCTTTTTAGCTTACAAATCAGAATCTCATATTGCAACTCTACCATTGCGTCAATGGTGGCCCTCACACAACAAAAGCACGCATTAGAGCTAAGCAATTGACTAGTCATTATCATTAAAAATCTAGTCTTTACAACAAAAACTTCAGATAAACTCAAGAAACTATACACATTATAGTTTGAAACCTATAACTAATAAAAGATATACAATCGACTACTCAATCATAGCAATAAAAATTTAATCTTTACAAAGAAACAAAATAAAGCTAACAATTTCACACACATTAATAATACAATGAAGTTAGACTATGCAATATTTAACCAAAGCTAATATATATATCAAAGTGAAGTGATGCCCGACATAAAGCCAGATATCAATTCTCACCTAGAGGCATCATTCAATTACATTAAAGCCCGACTGATGGATGAACTACTTGATGCCTAGAAAGAAGAACAAAAAACTAAGGATTGACTATAGCTAGCTATCTCAAAAGAAGGAAATGTCATCTCTAGAAGTCACCACCCTCAGACCAACGAATCATGCCACCAACAAACCCATGAGGAATCTCAAAATCAATATCGGAAAGTGGAAGATCAATATCCGCATGGGG
>NC_061113.1:173758929-173767439 GCF_002878395.1 Capsicum annuum
ATGAAGGTGTATTTTGGGGTCCTTGGAACTGAATTTCGTGTTTTAGGGCTAAGTAAGGGTGGAAAAGGACCATTTTGCCCCAAAAATGGAGTGTTTAAGTCACTTGAATTCTTTTCATAGGCGCCGCCCATTCCATCGCCTATGTTTACATAGGCTCCGCCTAGGATATCACCTATGTTTACATAGGCGCCGCCTAGGCTATCGCCTATGTTTACATAGGCGCCGCCTATGCTTTCCAGTGGCCATGGGCGATTGGTTAGGTGACGCATATCATTTTGAAAGGCCATAACTTCTTGCTCGGGTGTCGGATTTTAGCAAAATTGGTATCGTTGGAAAGATAACTCGAAGACCTATCATTTGACATATAGAAGGCTCCCTGATTCGACATATACATAGAGTTATGGTTGATGAAAGCTGACACAATTTAAAACGTCCACTAAAACTTAGTTGATCAAAATAATTTCAACTCGTCCTTGAGTTGAAGGACCTCTATGGTCTAAATTCAAGATTGAATGGATTCACATGCTACACAAATAATTAACATGCCATATTGGCACAGGATTTTATGGCTTCGGGATTTATCAATATATCAGAATCAT
This sequence comes from Capsicum annuum, assembly GCF_002878395.1. Classification (NCBI taxonomy): domain Eukaryota; kingdom Viridiplantae; phylum Streptophyta; class Magnoliopsida; order Solanales; family Solanaceae; genus Capsicum; species Capsicum annuum. Next base: position 173,759,529 of record NC_061113.1, read on the forward strand.
GGTCTAAATATTAGCCCAAAATGCGAGGCGTTACATTATCCCCCCTTAGGATCATTCGTCCCCGAATAATGATGCGGGACACAGACAAACACGATTTCAAGCGTAATAAAGGACTAGGAAAGATAAGATAGGAATAGTACCTTATGTCTCATCCTCTATCGAAGCAAACAAATTGGCATATCTAATTCTCATGTCATCTTCTGACTCCCAAGTTACTTCTTCGACTTTATGATTCCTCCACAGTACCTTTATTGAGGCTATCTCTTTGCTTTTCAGCTTTCGAACTTGGCAATCTAAAATTTCAACGGGCTCTTCTTCGTAAGACAAGGAGTCTGTCACTTTGATACCCTCTACTGGAAATACCAGAGAATGATCTCCAATGCATTTCTTCAACATGGATACATGAAATACCGGATGAGCGGAACCCAAACTTGCAGGCAATTCTAGCTCATAAGTAACTGTACTAATATTTTTTAGAATCTGATATGGCCCTATGTAGCGAGGGCTCAATTTACCCTTTTTTCCAAACTGCATAACTCCTTTCATAGGAGAAACCTTGAGAAACACCCAATCACCAACTTCAAACCCTAGTTCTCTTCTTCGAACATCGGCATAGGACTTCTAATGACTCTGAGCAGTCTTGAGTCGTTCTCTAATGATCTTTACTTTCTCCATCACCTGATGAACAAGATCAGGCCCATACAACTGAGTCTCACTCACTTCATACCATCCTATCGGAGACCTACATCTTTTCCCATACAAATCCTCAAAAGGAACCATCTTGATGCTGGCATGGTAACTATTATTGTAAGCGAATTCAACCAGTGGCAGGTGATCTACCCAACTACCTTTGAAATCAATGACGCATGCCCTCAATATATCCTCGAGGGTCTGAATGGTACGCTTAGTTTGCCCATCCGTCTAAGGGTGAAAAGCTGTGCTCAATTTACTTGTGTACCTAAACCCTTCTGAAAAGATCTCCAGAACTGAGATGAAAACTGCGTACCTCTATCAGATATAATGGACACTGGTGCCCCATGCAACCGAACTATCTCGTCAATGTAAATCTTAGCATAACCCTTTCCCGAATAATTAGTCCTTATAGGTAAAAAGTGGGCTGACTTTGTTAACCGATCTATAATCACCTATATAGAATCATACTAGTTTTGGGATCTTGGAAGTCCTGTAATGAAGTCCATGTTTATCATCTCCCACTTTTATAAAGGTAGGGCTATCTCTTGGGAAGTACCACCTGGCCTCATGTGGTCTACCTTCACTTGTTGATAGTTCAAACACTTGGACACAAAATCAGCTATATCACATTTCATGTTATTCCACCAATATAAGGTTTTCAGATCATGGTACATCTTAGTAGAGCCTGGGTGAACGACATACCTCGAAGTGCGCGCCTCATTAAGGATTCTTTCTCATAGCCCATCAATATTTGGAACGCACAACATACCCTGAAATCTCAGAATACCATCACCACCAATTTTAAACGACATAACCGTTTATTGCCCTACATCTTTCTTGATTTGCATCAAGATGGGATCTCCAACCTGCTTCTCCTTAACTTCTGCACAAAGGGATGACTTAGCTAGCTCATGAACAATCACCCCTCCATATTCGGAATCTAAGAGTCGCACTCCCAGATTTGTAAGGCGGTGAATATCCTTCACCATCTCTTCCTTCCCCTTTTTAATATGAGAAAGGCTGCCCATAGACAACCTGCTGAGGGCGTCGTCTATAATATTTGCCTTGCCCGAATGGTAATGCAGACTCATATCATAGTCTTTCAAAAGCTCTATCTAACGCCTCTGCCTGAGGTTCAATTCTTTCTATAAGAAAACATACTGCAAACTCTTATGGTCAGTATAAATATCAACATGCACTCCATAGATATAGTGCCTCCAGATTCTAAGTACAAACACTACGGCTGCTAACTCCAAGTCATGAGTGGGTTAATTGCTCCTATGCACCTTTAACTGCCTAGATGCATAAGCTATCACCTTACCACACTGCATCAATACACAACCAAGTCCTACACGGGACGCATCACAATAAACCACAAAATCATCTACACCATCGGGAAGGGTCAAAATAGGAGCAATAGTCAGCTTGTCCTTCAACTTCTCAAAACTATTTTCACACAATTCAGACCACACAAACTTCATCTTTTTCTGAGTCAGTTTAGTAAGCGGAGCAACTATGGAAGAAAAACTCTCTACGAACCTTCTGTAATACCCTGCTAAACCCAAGAAGCTCCAAATATCGGTTGGAGTCGTGGGTCTGGGCTATTTTCTCACTACTTCAACTTTATGGGGATTCACTCTTATCTCGTCACTGGACACAACATGCCCCAGGAAGGTAATAGCATCTAACTAGAATTCATACTTAGAAAATTTGGCTTATAGTTGATGATCCTTAAGGGTTTGAAAAATAATTCAGAGGTAATTGGCGTGATCCTCTTTACTCTTAGAATAGATCAGAATATCATCAATAAATACAATGACCAACAAGTCAAGAAACTGATGGAACACTCTATTCATAAGATCCATGAAGGCTGCATGGGCATTAGTTAACCCGAAGGACATGACTAGAAATTTGTAGTGACCATATCGAGTTCGAAAGACTGTCTTGGGAACGTCTAACTCCCTAAATTTCAACTGATGATAACCCGAACGAAGATTTATTTTTAAAAAACACTTAGCACCCTGAAGCTGGTCAAAAAGGTCATTAATCCTAGGAAGAGGATATTTATTTTTAATCGTGACCTTATTAAACTGGCGGTAGTCTATGCACATACGAAGGGACCCATCCTTCTTTCGCACGAAGAGCACGGGTGCACCCCATGGGGAAACACTAGGATGAATAAAACCTTTATCTAGAAGGTCTGCCAGCTGCTTTTTTAACTCTTTCAGTTCCGCGGGAGCCATTCTATATTATGGAATAGAAATAGGACGGTGTCTGGCAACACATCAATGCCAAAATCTATTTCCCTATCAGGTGGTATCCATGGGAGATCTTCGGGAAAGACTTCTGGGAACTCATTCATTATAGGGACTGACTGAAAAGAAAGATTTTCAACTCTTGTGTCTTTTACTTGGATTAGATGGTACATACAACCTTTGGAGATAAGCTTTCGGGCTCAAGATAAGAGATAAAGTGACCTCTAAGTTCCACAGAACTCCCTGCCCATACAATTGGTATCTCATTCGAAAAAAAAAAAGTGACCTTTCGGGTTCTGCAATCAAGGGTGGAATAACATGAATGGAGCCAGTCTATCCCAAGGATGGCATCAAAATCTACCATATCAAGTTCTATAAGGTCGACCATAATATCCCTACTAAGAATAGACACAACACAATTTCTATAAACCCTTCTAGCAATAATAGAATCACCTACAGGAGTGGAAACAGTGAAGGGTTCTTCAATGACTTCGGGCTCGAACCTAAAACCAACAGCCACATAGGCAGTCACATAAGATAAAGTAGACCCGAGATCAAGCAGTACATAAAAATCATGAGAAAAGATTCGTAACATACTGGTGACAACACCTGGTAAAGCTTTCGCCTCCTGGCGGTTAGTCAAAGAATATAACCGATTGCGACCGCTCCCTGCAGTTGAAGGGGCACCCTTAAGAAGAGGAGCTATAGAGGTGGCTTGGGACTTAGCCCCTCCCGCATTTTCTTCAGCAGAAGGACAATCTTTTTGAAGGTGACCCACTTTTCCACAAGTATAGCAGTTTCTCCCCTCAAACCAGCACTTTTCTAGATGATTCCTTCCGCAAACCTCGCACCGCGGATAAGTACGATACTGCTGGGCCATACTGCCCTGAGACTGTGTACCTAGAGCTTTAGATCTATGAGGAGTCTGAAAACTCTAATTTTGTCTGTCTATCGGTGGTCTGGGTGTTGGGGCGCTGGCTGCTGACTATGCATTATTCTAAAACTTCTTCTTCTTTAACCACTTATTACCCCAGTTACCACTTTGCAGCTGACTCTGGTGCTGGTCTGCAGATCTAGCTCTCTTAGCCTATCTGTCTTTCTATCTAAATTCATCAATCTTTTTTTTCTTCTCTTCTACCTGCTGCATATGAATGGTCAGTCGAGAAAAGTCTAACTCCTTATGCAACATCGCCCCCTAGCACTAAAGTACCAGGTTATTAACAAGGCCAGATGCAAATTTTCTCATCCGGGCTCTCATATTACTAGTCAACTCTGGTGCATAGTGGGCTAGTTTATTAAACTTCAAAGTGTACTCCTGGACACTCATACGTCCCTACTTCAGATTCATAAACTCTTCTGCTTTGGTCTCCCTCAACTCCAGAGGAAAGAATCGATCAAGGAAAGCTTCCACAAATTCGCCCCAAACTGTGGGCTCAGCACTCTCACCTTTTGCATCTTCCCAGTCGGTATACCACTGATTCGCAACGTCCTTAAGCTGATAGGTTTCTAGTTCCACCCCTTCAACCTCATCCATATGCATTACGTTAAAGATCTTTTCCATATCATCCACGAACTTCTATGGATCTTCCTCCACCTTGGTGCTAGTAAACTTAGGTGGGTTCATCTTCATGAAATGTCCAACCCTAGTAGCCTCAGACGTAACAAATGCAGACTCAATATCTTCCGATCGTTGAGCCTGCTTAGCTACCAACTGTGTTAACATATGAATAGAACGTCTGAATTCTATATTTGAAATATCTCCCTGAGCAGTTGAGGGATGGTTGACATTAGTCCATGGAGCCCAAGGCGGAAGTCGGGACTAGAGGAACTCCCGGAGTAGGAACAAGTTCTGGAGTGTGAGCTCTGTTACGGGTCCGCATCCCATGGGTGGGACGGACCTCATCTGTTTGAGCATTCTGATCGATAATACGACGTGGAGGCATAACTGTGTTTCTAAAATACAAGTGATTATTGATTAGGGGACAGTTCAGACTCTGAAGCACGAGCTAAATCACAAAGAAGGGAAACATTTCCTAAACGCCTAGTAGCCCCCTGCTTATAAGTGTGGCGCGCTACACATCCATAAACATGACTCTACCCAAAGCAATTTCGCAGACACTCTGGAACCATAAACCGTGCTTTGATACCAAGTTTGTCACGACCCAAACTAGGGCCTAGCCGTGATGAGCATTTCTAACCATGGAGGCCCAAAATACCCCTATCTGTCTGGTAATCATGCACCTAATTTATATGATCAAAGTAATGCAGAAGAAACACAATAATTTGTAAACATGGTCATAAATATGAAAAGAAACAATAACGGGGAAATAAAGTTTCCCCCAACATCAATCTACCTCTAACAACTATCTACGAAAATCTCTAACAAATTACTGAGTCAAGTAACTGTATATAAACTGGGACAAGGACCCCAGTAGACCCCAAAACTAAATATAAGATAAAAGGACTGCAGGACATAAGACCTTCTGAAACATAGAATGGTCACCACTTTTCTCTGCAACTCTATCTGAAAGATCTACTGATTCTCTTGACCCCTAGACTGGGCGTCTGAACCTGAGAGGTTGGAGAGGGAAGGGGGTCAGCACAAAAGTACTGGCACGCAGAGATATCAAAACAAAACATAATATTTTTTTTACAAAATATAGTTGAGAGCCATTATAAAACAATTTCATATCAAATCATTTGAAACCACATGGGCGTAATGCAATAGTTTCTCAACTACAATGAAATGCAACTGAGCTAGGTGGAATACCCTACATAATTTACACCAAATGTCAAACCTCAGTTTCCGCCGATATTAGAGTATAAGTGAGGGAGAGACACACAAAACCACGAAGCATAGTGTCTCAACCCAATGGTAGTGCCTAAGATCGCTTAGCCCGAGCTCCTACCTATAGTCTCAATTTAGGAATGACATAAAGTCAAGTACACAAGATCATTTAGCCTGGTACCAAATTTCTGTGTCGGCAAACACGGTTTCCAGCGATGAGCCCTTACACTCAAACGCCTTCTTCAAGTATCCACCTATCTCATGTAAAATCAATGCATTCAAACTTTATTTAATTCAGTCATGTATCATATTCTGTAGGGTATCGTCATACCTGACTTGCAAGTCATGCATATCACATCAACATATGTATAATCATGTAAAAACCAAGGTGCTTCATCATTTACAAGTGGTGAACAATAATTATTTCAAATTTATGCTCTCTTTTATTGGTCATAATATGATATGGGGTATCAAGACATTATCATGGGAATTTGAAAGCAATTTATCATTCATATTTATCAAACTTCTATGGAAAATCTCAAATCACATATGCATGGTTTCAACCATTGAAGTATATAAGCAAACAATTCCCATGACATAAAGAAAATTGACTTAGAAATCATATTGAAAGAAAGTTATTAGCATTTGATTGAAAACCCCCATTTAAAAGCATGCATGTTCATAAAAACTACACCCATGAGATTTTAGGATAACCCCATGTACCTCTATTACTACAAATATTAGATGCTTCTCGAAGCCTACATTGAGAGGATTCCAAATATGCAATTTGTTCCTAAAACCCCCGGTTGAATCTCGAGTTGCTTGGGTTTTTATTTTGAAATCCTAAGGAGAATCCTTGAGCACTTTTGATGAATGAAGGTGTATTTTGGGGTCCTAGGAATTGAATTTCGTGTTTTAGGGCTAAGGGTGGAAAAGGACCATTTTGCCCCAAAAATGGAGTGTTTAAGTCACTTGAATTCTTTACATAGGCGCCGCCCATTCCATCGGCTATGTTTACATAGGCGCTACCTAGGATATCGCCTATGTTTACACAGGCGCCGCCAAGGCTATCACCTATGTTTACATAGGCGCCGCCTATGCTTTCCAGTGGCCATGGGCGATTGGTTAGGCGACGCATATTACTTTGAAAGGCCATAACTTCTTGCTCGGGTGTCGGATTTTAGCAAAATTGGTATCGTTAGAAATATAACTCGAAGACCTATCATTTGAAACATAGTAGGCTCCTTAATTCAACATATACAAAGAGTTATGATCAATGGAAGTTGACACAATTTACAACGTCCACTAAAACTTAGTCGATTGAAATAGCTTCAACTCGTCCTTGAGTTGAAGGACCTCTGTGGTCTAAATTCAAGCTTGAATGGATTCACATGCTACACAAATAATTAACATGCCATATTGGCACAGGATTTTATGGCTTCGGGATTTATTAACACATCGGAATCATGGTCTATATTGTAGCCCAAAATGTAGGGCGTTACACCTTCCTTCCAAGCTAAAGGTAAATGAATAAATCATGAGCTTCTCTTAAGAAATCTATGATAATTATGTTCTTCATTATTAATTTATAGGACAACTCTCTATAAGTGTGTCAGTCCATTGTTATTGGTTATTAAGAGATTTTTCTCTTCTCTTTTGGTTTGTATGCGAAGGAATCAGGATTTTGAAGAGATACACATTAAGAGAATAACCTATCACAAAGATTAAGGTATGACTACAGGCTACTTTTGCCTTCTTTCTATATACATACTTTGGCAGTGGACTAGGTATATTTGTTGTTAAGAACTCAAGAGGTGGTGAGTTCAATATTTGGTTGCTATAGTAAAGAATATTTGGGGTTGTTTTGGAACTATTTTATGTGTATATGTTGAGGTTTTCTTGGTTGATGCTTGATAAAAGTGTGAATAATTTGTATTGAGATATAGATAGAGAGTATAGTGATACATCACCGAATTGGATGTTGTGTAGGATTACTTCCCATTCCACTCAATATATTATTTTGAGGGTACAATGAAGTCAAAATGTCTTACAAAAACCTTATAAGAATTTGCATTGTATGTGAATGTAATTGGGGGAGAAGCGATTGAGAAGACACCCTTTAATTAACTAATTATAGGTTACTACTCGGCTACTATTTTGGTGAGGTTAAATGGC
>NC_061113.1:173770439-173891191 GCF_002878395.1 Capsicum annuum
CCCATGCGTACTCTTTGTTCCTAATCATAAATCCTTTCTTCTAAGGTTTACTAGAGTTGAACATTAGAAATGTACAGTCAAGCAATATTTATCAATCTTGTCAATAACGAAACTGAGCATTAAAGCTTGGGGATACATCAAAAAAAAGTCATTTCGAGAATCAGAAGGCTAGAAAGAAGGATAGAGAGAATTAATGGAATAATGATTGATCTTCGAGATTAAGTTGAGATTCCACCAGGTTTTCCATAGCTTCTATGTAAAACAGACGTTATCACTCCCATCAACACCACAAGTCTCCTATATTGACAACTTTACCTATGTCTGATCGTGTGATACAACATGCCCGCAAGTCTGTATTCAATTGCATTGCTAAAAGCACTTAATGGGTTGACAAATACAAGTAAGAAGAAGGAAATGGAAGGACAAGTTTCTACCCATGAGGCAGGATCATCTCAACAACCCAAAATGAAAAGTCATCCAAATCAAGGGAAGAAGATAAGGATATAATTGAGGACTTGAACTTTCCATTATATGATGGGTTAGGAAACCCTCATTCCCATTTGAAGGCATACCTTGACGAACTAGCACTTATAAGGCAAAGCGATGATCTCAAGATAAAGCTCTTTGTTAGTTCACTTTAGGGTCTAGCATTGATGTGGTACGCCAAAAATGATACTAGCATATGGGTCTCTTGGGATCATTTGGCACCTGACTTTCTTAGGTGGTTCGACAATAAGCTAAAGAGGAAGCTCATAGCCAAGGCCAATTTAGTTAAGCCACAATCAAAGGATAAGAGAAAAACGATCATCAATGAGATTCCAAAACCTACAAAGCCTAAAGTAAGCATACCCCAACCCCAACTGATATGGTACCCAGCTCTAAAAATTGTCCCATCATTCAATTACGTCCAATTCTATTATCCCCAATCCTTCACAAGACCATCTTCTCAAACTATTTGGTACCCACATTCATTCATTGCTCCAACATCGAACTACATTCCAGTTTTTTACTAAAATCCACCAACAAACCAATGATCTGCCCGATCTACCAGAACTCAACGTAAGCTTAAGAAAAAGAATCCACCAAGATAGTACACCTCTTTGGTTGGGCTCATAGCTCAACTTTATGAAAGACTAAGGATGGTTGGATATATCACTCTGATTCTCGCAATTGTCATGAACACATATGCACCATGGCTTGATTATTCTAAAGATTGTGCTTATCATTCAGGGATGAAAGGACACACCACAGAAGAGTGGCGAACTTTGAAAGACAAAATTCAAGCATTGATTGATACTCAAGTGATAAGTGTGATGAAGCCGAATTGTGATGATGATTGATTTATTAGGCTTAACTTACAAGGGTTCGATGTTGGTGTAGAGTATATCATGTTGATTCTCTACTCTAGACTCTCAAACATTTGAAATTCATTCAAGTTTTACAATTTGCAGTATTCTTTTATGTTTTCCTTGCATATATAATATGAACTACGATTGACCTGATTCTCTTATATGAGGGATACATAGGCGCTCATTTAATGAGTTTGGTCTCATCATCATAAAATATTCTTTTTGACTATTTTTTCTTATTTTATATGGAGTTGTATGAATCACTAATGTGATGTGATATCAACTACAAAGATGTTTTGAATCAAAAAATTTGATGTTCAACAAAAGTCAACCTTTCTCATTTCCTATCCTTCTAATTTTCTTTACAATCACAATTACAAATTTGATATTATGTTCTATTATTACCATGTTTCATGCGTTAGGAGATCAAATCTTTACGCCTAGATCACTTAGTTTTCCTCCTAGAATGACTTTTGTTTTTATTATGTGTTAAACTTATGCATTGTGTGGTAATTTTTGTTTGACTTTCTTATTTTATTTAAGGTCTGTCTAGCTTTTGAACATCAAACTCAAGTAAGAATCTGCAATATGACAAATATGCTTAATATCTGAAAAATTTTTAGTCCTCCTTCTCATCGCCCAAGGCAAAACACTATGATTCCTTATCCTCTCCTTACCCACACACCTTCTCAGTAATTTTTTTCTGCACATGACATTTTTAAAAGTGAAAGGATCAATTTAAATGAACGTTAGCAAAGGATTCTTGACTTAGAGAAAAGGTTGAATGACAAATTGTATTCTAGGGGTATCTACAATTTGAGGTATGAGAAATTATGTATACATCTGAGGATTGATTTACCTCCCGGATACAAAGTTCTAAAGTTCAACATATTTGATGGGCATGGGGATCCAATCACACATCTGAAGGACTATTGCCGTAGACCAATTGGCATAAGACATAATGAAGATCTCCTAATGAGATAGTTTATTCAAAGTTTGTCAGGAATGGCACTGACATGGTTCACCCAACAAGATTTTGACAAATGGCATTATTGGGAAGAATTGACTCAAGATTTTATGGGGCAATATAATTTTAACATCAATGCTGGTCCAACAATGTGGGAATTTCTTGAGATGAAGAGAACGACTCATGAATCTTTTGAGGAATATGCAATTCGATGGAGGTTAGAGGCTTCTAAAATACATCCTTTTGTACCTGAGGAGGAATTGGTCCAAATTTTCCTTAGGACACTAGATGGAATATACTTTCAGAAAATGTTCTTCCTGGTTAGTCACAACTTTGAGAGTCTAATTTCGATTGGCAAGAAATTAGACTATGAAATGAAGAATCCATCCAAGGGAGAGAAAGAGGATTCATCACCCCCCATACCTTAAATGCAAGGCTATCAAAATAATGAAGAGACCCACGCTATTTTTGGTTCTTGAAACAAGGATTATCAGATCTAATCCTACTTTGTCCGGTAAGATTTTCAAAGCAAGGCTCAATCCTACTATGTCCGGCAAGATTCTCAAAACAAGGGTCATCAGATCCAATCCTATTCTATCCAACAAGATCCAAGATGTTCACGAAATAAGCATAAAGTGTATCACATAAATTGACGAGTAAATCTTTCCTGTTTCACATCACCATTCTCATTTTGACTGCCTTATGGCTAACAATATTTTCTTGTTTACTTTATATTTCTTTATACTCATGAACTACGTTTGAACTGACTTCCATTTGGATACGTAGGCATCCAACTCAAGGTTCGGTCTTAATCTAATAAAAGATTTTATTTTCCCCCTCTTTCAAATTCTTACACTTCCAAAGCGCAGGCTAAATAGGTCCAACACTTGAGCATATAAAGGCAGAGTACAATTGAGGTTACGATATTCAAATGTAGGACAACCATTTCTCTTGGACTAATATTTTAATCGAGTGGTGTAGGAATTTAAGACTCCAAAGATAAAAACTGGGGCAGAATTTTGAGGTTTCAAGAAAATCTCAAAAATTTCACGAGTAAACAATATATTCATTCACAATGACGTGCAAAAGACACTTTTCATTCTAAACTGGGCCAAAAATTTTTGAGAATTCCTCAAAAATTTCATCACGATGGAGTACAAGTCCCAATGATTCATGGGGTCGAAACAATGACCAAGGCACTTCAATCGAGGTAGAGGCACAAATCAACCTCTTTCTTCTTTACAAACTTACAATTTTTCTTGAAGTACATGATTAACAGGTATAGATGACAACAATCACTCCATCACAAGAGGCCCAACGGCCAGTCCAACATCATGTTTAGAAGCCCAATAACTGATCCAATAGTACAGTAGATTCGCTTTCTTATCTCCTCTTATGATTATTATTATGGTTGTTTTCACTATATTGTTCAATCTTCTATACATACACATATATCCATGCTAACCATTTTATCTAGCTAGGATAAAAGTGGTATGAATAACAGGTACAAATAATAGAAATTATTTCATCACGAGAGGCCTAACAACCGATCCCACAGTGTATCGAGAAGCCCAAGAGCTGATCCCATGGTTCTATAGTGTATTGAGAGGCCTAAGAGATGATCCTATGATTCCACAATGTATTGAGAAGACCAAAATCTGATCCCATGATGAGAAGTCAAATAGCTGATCCCATGATGAAAAGTCAAATAGCTGATCCCACAGTGCATCGAGAGGCCAAAGAGCTAATCCCCCGATTCCACAATATATCAGAAGCCCAAAAGCTGATCTCACGATGAGAAGTCAAATAGCTAATCTCACGATGAGAAGCCAAACAACTGATCCCACAGTGCATTGAGAGGCCTAAGAGCTGATCCCACGATTCCATAGTGCATCGAGAAGCCCAAAAACTGATCCAACGATGAAAAGCCAAATAGCTGATCCCATGATGAGAAGCCAAACAACTAATCGCGTAGTGCATCAAGAGGCCCAAGATATGATACCGCGATTCCATAGTGCATCGAGAAGCCCAAAAGCTAATCCCACGATAAGCAGCCAAATAGTTGATTCCACAGTGCATCGAGAAGCCAAATTGCCGATCTTATAATACAACAGATATGCTTTCTTTATTTCTGCATTCACTTTATGTTTATTAATTGCTTATCATTTACTTACTCTAACCTTTGTTATCTAGTATATTGTAAAGTACGCAGGTGACAGAGAAGGAGTAACAAACAGAAATAATTTTTGTTTCTGTTTTCAAAATATCACCCTATTTACCCATCCATCGCATAAACCCAACTTGAAACTCACCCATCTTTCATTTTTATGCCCCTCCTCACATTGTTATTTCAAATCCCATTCATAACCATCTCACCGACCCACGATACCATTGTTGACGTCCCAACCTTTATCAATAATATTTTTTAGGATTATTGTTCATTCCTAAATATAGAACTACAAATAACCTGATTCTCATAAAATCAGAGATATGTAGGCGACTTAAAGCCAAAGTCTCAGCCACACTATTTTTAGAAATACCTCCCGTTGCTTTCTTCCTTACAAACCGTCGTCTCGATCGAACAAAATTGGCTACTACGCCAACTTTCGTTGATTGACAATTCCTTTATCATTTCCAAGCAACGAAGGGGTAGCTGTTGACACCTAATTTTGACCCCCCAATGCATTCTTAGGCTGCTATTTTTGTCAAAATTATTTAACTTTTAATACTAATATTTTTTACACATTATTTTGGTATCAAATAATTTTCGACAAGCCACATTCATGATTTAAAAAATAAACAAATTATTTTATTACTTTTTAGTATCATTTTTATAATTTATTAATTCAAATACGATATTTTACATAGTTTTATTAATATTTATTAAATTATTTTTTTTCACGTAAATGTGCACACTCACAATTTACAAATACATTATCTATTATTATTATTATTATTATTATTATCGATAATTTTATATAATAATTTTATGTAACATTAATTTCATATGCGCCTTATTAGTTTGTTCTCGTCATTATTACATAGTAGCCTAATTCAATTCAGGTTCCCTATTCATTTAAATTTTAGCCTTTTCCTATCCAATTTATAACAATTTTAGCTTAATTTTACCCAATTTATTACAATTCTAGCCAAATTGTATCTAATTAGACTCAATTTAATTTTTTCGGCCAATTTCGATCAATTTCTTAATAATTAGATCTCAGTCGTTGATCAATTTGATCCAACCATGGTCTATGAAATGTGGGGATATTGAACGAAGTTCCCCATGCAATGCATGACCCTTTTTCACACCTAGAATTATCCCCAACATTTTTGAATTCATCCTAAAGTTGTTTATATTTGATATAGGGGTAATGTAGTCTCGTTCTTAACTCTATTTAGGTGTTTAAATACTCAAGGCATTACAATTCGGAGGTTAGTGGCAACATTATTTAGACGTAGCGGAGTTTGCTTACAATAATAGCCACCATTTGAGGATTGAGATGGCACCTTTTTGAGGTATTGTATGGTAGACATTGTCGATCCCCTATTTGTTGATATTAAACTCAGAAGTTTGATCTCGTGGTATCAACTTGCTTTATGAATCTATAGATTGGGTTCGAATGATTCAGGACAGGCTTTAGGCAACCTATAATAGGCAAAAGAGTTATGCATACCGTAGGTTTCATGCCTTAAAGTTTGGGATTTGTGAGGAGTCTTCCATTATATGTCTCCCATGAAGGGCGTGATGAGGTTCGAAAGGAGGCAAACTTAGCCCTAGGTATATAGGGACTTTTGAGATTCTTTGAATGGTAGGAGAGGTTGCTTATGAGCTAGACTTACCTCCAGACTTTTTAGCTGTTCATCTATTTTTTTATGTATCGATGCTGGTGCTATATTCTAGATAAGTCTCACGTACTTCATTGGGACTCTGTTTAGTTGGATGAGAGGTTTACCTTCATAGATGATCCATTGTCCATTTTTAGTAGAGATGTAAGACAATTGCTTTTCAGAGATATTCCTATATTTAAGGTTTACTAGATACATTTTCCTGTTAAGGAGGCTACTTGGGAGGTCAAGCCCAACATGCATAGTAGATACCCTCAAATCTTTACCAATTCAGGTATTTTCTTGCCTTTTAGAGGACAAACTAAAGTTTTAGTGGTGGATGTTGTAATGACGTAAATTGTAAAATCATGCTTTTCATGTGTTTTGACCATCTTTCCTTCCCTGTGGTTACTACATATTGATTTTTGTATGTGCGTATGATTGGCATGGTTCTTGATATGATCAGGAATAATTTGGATACATTCGGTGGTTTAAAATCTTTGAAGTCACATAGTTGATTTTGGTCAACATTTGATGTTATGAGTGTTGGATAACAATTTGAACAATTCCATTAGATCTAGAATGTCAAATTTGGATTAGTAGTCTGGTTGATTTGGGTTTGGAACCCTTATTTCGTATTTCGATCCTTTATTTGAAAAATTGCCAAAATGGAGTCTCAAGAGTTAATTTAATAAAAACAATCTTTTTTTTAAATTCAATGTTTCCACTGAATCCAAAACATCAAAAATAATTTGGTAGCATATATGATTTACTTTTATTGGGTCCCAAACGAATCCAAGGGTCCGTTTGGAGTATTTAGAACTATGTAAATTCAGTTGGTGCACAGTTGATATCTGGTGCATGGAGCCTTCTTCGCAAATGCCAGCCCTTGGCTGCGAATATAGAGAAGGAAATTTTCCTTCATCAAAATCTCAAGGTGGTGGATGTTATCTCAAAGGACAATCGAGTCTGGGTCGGGTATCTTTTTTTATTCCCGAATGTGACGAGACTTTTACGAACGTGAAGCCTTGGTCGTGAACACAAAGGCCAAAATTTTGTCCGATCAAATTTTACCCTCATGAATCTAAAGGTTTGATCATGTTCGCTCGAGGTATTTTTCACAAAACAGTAAATAAATCCTATTTTTGTGATTTCCACCATTTTTGGACCACCAAGCTTCTGGAAGAGGCGATTTCGTTGGGTTTTCTCACCATTTTTACTACGTAAACTTTTAAATACTATTTTCAATATTTTTCATTGATTACATATTTAGAAATACCTTTCAATCATGAATTTGAAAATGAGATTTTTGAGGTTTTACCAATAAAGCTTAATAATGGGTTTTCTTTATTTTGGACCCCATTTTCGCATGGGTTTTCAATTGTAGACTCCTAAACATTGAAATAAAATATTTCTAAAATAAAATTTAATTTTATCCCTTATATTTTTGAATTCATTAAATATGGACAATATGGATATTATTAGCTTTCAGTTAATACAAATGCTATTTTGAATATTATACTTGATTATGAGGCCATTTGAAAGGGGAAACTCCATGTTGAAATATTTTAGGCTTGAATTTCATCGTTTTGAGGTAGGTTATGACTTAACTTCTTTTAGATTGAGCTTAGTAGTTAATGAATAAGTAAAGTGTGCTAAGGGTTGAGAAAAATAACTATGGGGTTTTTATTTTGAGATTTTTGTTATTGTTGTGTGCCTGATTGGGGGCTTATATTTTGTTGTTGTTGACTTGTGATATTTGATATTGTGTGTTGCCCTTGTGGGGGATTTATTTACTGTAACGCCTCGAGTCTAGTACTCGAAATGCCACACGGTGCTCATGACCTCGAAGGACCATAAGCTAACCCATGACTGATATCTGTACCTGTACACTACATGATATACTGTATAAATGATGAAATAAAGGCTGTAAGGTTCAAAACTGAGACATAATATCTGTTAAAATATAACATCTGGGTGGGGTATGAAATACCCAAAACAACTGAAATAAATGTCTGAACATGCTAGTCCGAAAGCCTCTAAACTGTCTGAATAAGGAGTTGATGGGACATGTACCCAACTAACTCCAACTACTGAAATAAATTAATTAATGAGATAATAAAGTAATGGTTATGTCCTTGAAGGATGAGGACTCACTGCTAACTCTGACTACTGAGACTGGAATGCTACTGATGCTTTGGAGCTCGTGCTTCTGAACCTATGGTATAAAAAACCATAGAGCAAATGCGTCAGTATGTTTAAATGTACTGGTATGAATGTGAGGTAGGCTGAATGCAAAGGGTTCACATGCATGAACTATACTAACTGACTGAATAACATGAACGTAAGAATACATGCATGAATGCATAATCACTATAACTAAGTTCGTGATAACATGATTACTGAATCTGAGTACTGATAACATGATATATTGATAACTTTATAACTAAAATAACTAATACTGAGCGACTGTATCTGATAGTCTAGTTTTTGATGAAACCAGCTGAGTTCCATTCTATTTTTAGTTGATTGTATCTGACAGTTCTGAATTCTGTAAAACTATCTGAGTTCTGTTACTGAGACTGAATAATTATATTTGATAGTCCTGATCTGTAACTAAAACTGTGGGAAGTAGTCATCTAACCGACATGCCCCAAATAAAGCAATATAGCTGAGGTGGGGTCCAATTTGTAACCCCAATTGGAAGGGTGTCAATACCGCGCCACTGGTAAGGATAATCTGTGAGTAACCCTTATATAATAGGTAACTCTAGTGAGAATGGTGGGAACCCTCATATAACAGGTTAATCCACCTTATCTACCCTCATATAACAGGCTATGATGTCTCAACCTACGCTAGCTACGTAGTTCTGGAATGCAATAATTGCTTCTAAAATCACACCCTCATATAACAGGTGGGTTCCCATCCTTGGGTTCACTCGGTGCATATTTTCTACTCCCATCTGAATAGACAATGAGCAAGATTTACTACACTGAACTGGACTGAGTTAACTAAGTTCCATTGACTGATAGAATACTACTGAGATTACTGAATTTCTGAGATTACTGAGTTTTCCTGAGTCACTTGACTGACTGAATTTCTATGAACATGGCTCGACTGAGAGTATTTTGAAAACATGACATTGGCTCTAGGCACACAGCTAATTATCAGGTACAAGTACCACCCGGACTCGATAGCATAAAACTGACAAAGCCCGACTTTCTTGAATACATGACCAACATCACAATACATAATATAATAAGTAGGAGATTTCATGAAGTACAAGTTCTAAAGCACCACAATGGCTACATATATATCCATAATTCATTGACTAAGATATTTCATCAAACACTGGACATGCATAAATTTGTACATAAATAGGGATTTCATATTATCATACTAGTATGACACTTTTCCTTCACATAGGCATTTAATCGAACACATGGGTAGCATGCTTTGGTTATACAATCATCAACACATCTAATAATCATGGATACATCAATCAACATGTAAATTTAAGGGTTTATCATGATTATTATGCAAATCACGACATCCTAGGGTCAATCATTGGAATAGGTAATTTAAAACACGAATCAAAACCCCACAACATCATGAACATGAATTTCAATTCAATTTAAATCATGAGCATTCATAAATACACAAATTTTGGATTTTGAAAAGAGATTCTTAAGCTTCATAGGTGGAAGGGACCCATAAATCAACACATGACATATCTGGGTTGTGAGTTTCTTGAAGTTCTTGGACTTGATGAACTTGAATCTCTTAGTTACTTGAAGAAGATTTGGATCTTGTTCTTGGGGATTATCTTTTAGAGAAAACCCTAATTTGATGTTGTAGATGGATAATGAACTTATGAGCCTTGATCTGATATTATTAGGGGTTAAAACGGGTGAAAAAAAACCCAAATACCCTTTTAAAAATGACTTTAAAATAACTGTTCTAACTGTGTGACGGTGGGTGCGATCATCTTAGTTCGACAGTCCGTCGGTCCTAACCATCGCACCTGGGCATAATAGGGGTTCACTGTCTCTGCTACAATGGCTTGGGCGATGGTCCATCGCTAGTTCAATGGTCCGTCGGCCTGAGCGATCACCCTTAGGCAGAAGGTAGTCTCACTGCCTCCACTGCAACGGCTTGGGCGATGGTCCGTCGCTAGCTTTACCGTCCGTCAGCTCTTACCATCGCCCTGGGTAGTTTTGACTGCTTCCTGTATTTCGGCCATAGCTTTTTCTTCCGGTGTCAGATTTTGATGGAATGGGTATCGATGAAAAACTTATTCAATTTCCCACTAAAAAAAAGTGAAAATCTTAAAAATATCACATGTATAAAAGTGGATTTATCTTTCAAAGTAAGTTTCTAACATACTCAGGATGATTTCAAGCTAGGTAGAAGTATGGGGTATTACATTTACATCATTGTCCTTATCTATTTTAATTGAGGTATTAGATTAGTGAAATTTGGTGCACTAATAAGGTGTTTAAAATAATCCATATGTGTAAATTTGGTGTTGTAGTTAAAAAATTGGCACCACTACACTTTAATCTAGCCTACCCATTACTCCTAGCTAAGCTTGGATAAATTATCAATTACCCATGCATGAACTCACACCTAGAATTGCATAACCCCAAGGTCTCTCTCTACTTGATTGCATTCTTAGCATTTTTAATCTCAAAATAGTGTCCTAAAAGCAAGAAAATTTTCATTATAAAAACATTACAATTAAACCCCCCAGTTTACATTTATGGTTGTTTTATTCACGTTACGAGTTAAATTTGAGTTAACTATCAACACTTTTAGGTTTTGAATTTTTTGTTTTCACTCCTTGTGGATTCGACCTCAACCTAAGTTGGGTTATTATACTGACAATGATTGCTTACACCCATACACGAGTGTAATTTGAGCATTATTAAAAATGATGCCATTGTCAGAGAATGTAACATAATTTTCACTATTATAGTGTTGTTAGTGACCTTGGGTTAACCGTAGTGTTTTAGTTTACATTATTTGTTGTTTTTTCTTTTCTCAGATGAATATAATAGCATACAAGATACAATAAGCCAACACAGTAGTAATGCCGACTCTTTTGATAAGCATCTTGGGGATGAGGATCACCATGGAGATGTAGGGAGAGCTAGTGCTATTCGTATTCCACCGACGAAGGAAATAGAGTATTTCACAATACTAACATAATACTTTATTTTCTTCAAATGAAAGGGTTATCTGGAGGCCAAGATCATGAGGATACTAATCTACACTTGAAGAATTTCATTGATGTATGTTCTCTATTTGATATAGCTCATATTTCTCAAGAGTCAATCCTTTTACATCTTTTCATATTCTCTTTGATGGGAGAAGTGATCTTATAGTTGTGGCCTTTGCCCGCGGTATCTATCACTTCATGGGTTGATCTTACAGAGGTATTATTGGATAGGTATGTTTCTCTTTCTTAGATGTTGCAACTATGGGACGAAATCACCAATTTTCGCCAACTAAATGGTGAACAATTGTATAAAGTATGGCAACGATGATAAGATAATACAATGCCCAAATCATGAGGTTTTATATAAAATGCTTTTTTAAATTTTCTATAGGGC
The DNA here is from genome assembly GCF_002878395.1 of Capsicum annuum. Classification (NCBI taxonomy): domain Eukaryota; kingdom Viridiplantae; phylum Streptophyta; class Magnoliopsida; order Solanales; family Solanaceae; genus Capsicum; species Capsicum annuum. The sequence continues at coordinate 173,782,199 of NC_061113.1, forward strand.
ATTGGATCAATTGAACAATATGATAGTTGATAATGCAGCTGGTGGTTCTCTTGTCAAACTATCTTATAGTATTGCGGTGGCTTTGTTAGATCAATTGACCAAGCAAATAGAGGTTGGCACATAAGAGATACTGAGGTGGCCATAATAGCTCCCTCCATATCTTTTCCAAACTAAGAACAAAGGAAAAATAATGAGGAAAGAGATAAGAACATGGCTAAAGTGATGACTCAACTTGATCTTCTCAATAAGCATGTAATGGGAGCTCTTTCTAAGGTGGTCAAGGTCATTTATTCCAAGAGTATTAAATGTTATGACGATAAGGAAGTAGAGACTCTTGATGAAGAAATTTGGTTTTTGTCAAACCAATTGGGGGGTTCCCACCCCACCTATCAAAGGCAATGTGAAAATCAAGGTTGGAAGAAAAAGGACTGTGAGAGAGATTGGCGTGATAGAGATCATAATAGAGATCGATATTGGATAGATAAGGATAGATAATATGATCGGTACATACCTCTACATGATAGGGCTAAGGATAAAGATCATAGCTTCATTGACTAAAAAAAGTTCAAAACTGAAGATGTCCTTACTTGTATTTTGACACGTACTGAGGGAACTGATAAGATGGTGAGAGAGGTAAAAGTTATTTCTTATAACTCAATAAAATAGTGATATCTTATTCGGACTCTATTAAGTAACTTAAAACTCAAGTGGGTCAAATATCGACCTAACTCAATGCAAGGCCAAAGGGTGGATTACCTAGTGACACAGATGCTACTCTTAAGAATGATGCTCACGTCAAGTCCATTTTTACAAGGAGTGTTCGAGATTTGGGAAAGATGATTTTGATCTTGGTGAATACGCCTAATGAAAAGGCAAATGATGAATAAGTAAATGGAAAATGAAAGCGGCTATAAAAGCTAAATGATGATATTCCAAAGCCTAATAAAACTTTTGTTGAAAAATCAAAGGTAGTTGAATAAAAGAGTGAAATCTAGGAAGCTCCTAAAGTGATTGATGATGATACTCTAAAATCAAATGTAACATCGATTGTTCCTTTATCTCAAATCAAATTTCCATTGTTAGAAGCTTTACAAAAGATGCTTAGGTATGCTAAATTCATGAAGGTCTTAGTTATATAGAAATGAATCATGGACGTTGAAACTATAGAGGTAACCCACAATTGTAGTTCCATAATGTCTAGCACAGTGGTGGTAAAGAAGGAAGACCCGGGTGCATTCATTATTCCTTGCACTATTAGGGTGCATAAGTTTGGGAAAGCATTGTGTGATATTGGGGAAAACATTAATTTGATGCCACTTTTTTTGCTTGAAAAGTTAGGTTTAGGTATCCGCACACCAAACTCTATGAGGCTTTTAATGGTTGATTGTTCAATAAAAAATCCCATTGGTGTATTGTATGATGTTTTAGTGAAAGTTGAACTATTTATCTTTTTGGTTGACTTTTGTGATTCTCGATTATGAAATTGATCATGAGGTCCTAATTATTCTTGGTAGGACATTCCTGGATACGGGATGGGCCTTAGTTGATGTTGAATGTGGAAAAATAAAATTCTATGTGAACAATGAAGAGGTCTCCTTTATTGTGTGAAAGTCTATGAAGCAACCTATGGATTTGCAAGTGGTTTTGGTGATCGATTGGGTTAATGGTGAGGTAACTAACACCATAAAGGAGAATCTTATTGATTACCCCTTGGTGGGTGCATAACAAAACTTGGGGAGTGAGGTGATTAAAGAAAAGCACAAGGTGGTTAATTTGACGAAGAGTCTTGGCTTTTATAATAGAAACACTTGTGATAACAACACCTTGCCAACTGTTGTTGTGGATGATCTAGTACCCTGGCAAAAGAAAGCTTCAAAGTCTATAATGAAAAATTTCATTCATGCTATTGGGTGGCCCATGGCGGATGTAAAATGCATCGTTTTGGGATGTTGTTCAAATAAAACCAAAGAGAAAAGGTAGCATAAAGTTAAAACATTGAACCAAAAGGTCCGTGTGGCTGATAATGTGTTCCTTCTCAACTATAGGTTAAAACGTTAGGCTGGAAATTTAAAGTAGTAGAGCCCATTCATGGACTCAAATGTATATTCAAATGAAAAAATTGAGTTAGTGGATCATGAGAAAAAGAAGTTTTTGGTGAGTGGTCAAGAATTGATGTATTACCATATGGGTGAACTCAAAGCGACTACAGTTGAGTTGCTTCGATTAAAAAAGCCAAAATAATAATCAAGGGACATCGTGCCGCGACGTTAAATCAAGCATTAGATGAGAGACAACCCATTATTTTCATGAACTTTACATGTATCCTTTTAGTTTTAGATTGTTAGAATGGTTTAGGATTTTTGTTTTTGTTTAATCCATAAAAGTTTGGAACTTTGAAAGTGATTTGAGCAGATTGGGAGGTAAAAAGTGGATCGGAAGAGAGTTTGGAGATGTATCAACTAAAAAACCAAGGAATTGAGCAACTCCTAGGCTCCTGAGGGGTCTCAGTTAATGCAATCGTGATGCAGATCATGATCATGATATGTCAGCTCAAGAGTGCCTCAGTTATCATAATCACCATAGGAGGCCAATGATTGCGATACCTAAAGTTAGTGGACTATCATGATTGCGATACCCTTATCGCGATCATGGTACTTTTAGTTATAAATATGTCTGAACTATTTCCAAAATAGTTCCACTCCCTTCTCTCCTTTAAATACCCAAAAATCCATCATTTTTATCAATCTTGGTACCATGGTGTGCGGTGCCATAGTGCCATGGTGCCATGGTGTGCGGTGCCTTGGTGCCATGCACCATGGTATGCGGTGCCATGGTGCCTTGGTGCCATGGTGCCATAGTGCATGGTGCCATGGCGCCTTGGTGCCATGACGCCATAGTGTACGATGCCATGAAAAGGCTTTCAAAGTGTCCTTCATTTGTATCTGCACTCAAACATCAATTATGACTCTTAATCTCCTCTTTAACTGTTGAAATTGATCCTTTATTTTATGTTTAGGACCTAAAATTTAGTTTGTGATTTCTTTGCTTGTTGGTGCTTGAAGTTGATTTGTATGGTGTGTTTTGTGTTTTCCTTGGTGTGTATATGATTGGGGAAGTCTTGCGTACCCAAATTGGATTCAAAACAAGTGAGAGTTTGAATTGCACACCAAGTGTTTGAAAATTTGCCCAAATTAAACCTTTGAGTGTTCTTGCCATGAGTTTGAGGGAATTTTTGAGTGATTAGTCAGTATGTTTTATGTTTTTTGGTTTGTGAATCGTGTATTAACATGGTTATTTGAAAATAATGCAAAATTTGAGTTGGGGATTTCTGAGGACGACAAGCTCTTAGGTGTTACGATCGTTACTCAGCAGATCGTGATAGTGATACTTGAGGCTTGTCTGATAGAATCCACCGGTGTCACAATCTTGACCAACATATCAAATAGCGATACCCGAGGCCTGTTTGACAGAACCTTTAGGTGTCATGATCACGACTTATCAGATCATGATAACGATACTTGAGACTTGTCTGATAGTCTGAGCAAAAGGCTATAAATTATTGTTTGAACCCAAATTTGATCCTTGAGTCATTTATTTAGCTTTTCTCAGTCACATATCATTGTTTTCATATGATAATCTTGAAAGTTCATGCTTGTGTAATTTTTTCAGGTTTTCAACCAAAGGCTAAGAATGGTAGATTTTGACCTAAATTGATTTCTCTCTCTTGAATGTCAAGCTACCTATTATGAGGATTTTTCCAGGAAGAATTTGTTCCCTGAAAGAGGCTTCTCCTTGGAATGAGTTCTCGAGACCATCCCATCTTTATATTAGAGGTTGTAGGAAACTGAATGAATATGCTTTGCACCGGACCCATGCCATACCAATGAGCAATGGGTGTGGGAGTTTTACACAAATTTCAAATACGTAAAACTATTCGACCCAGTAATGAGGATAATAGGTAAGATGGTCTATTTCAGGTCCAAGGAGGTCAACATTGTGTATGGGTTTTTGAATGCCGATTTGTCACTATATGATGCAACAGATTGTGCTCCGAGTAGTTGGGTGGCATCGCATCTATGCTCGAAAATAGAAGTACCTTGTGCAACCACTAAATCTGGGATTACTTTGAATAGCTCCACATCGAAGGCAAGGATTTGGTTGATGATCATATGCAACTGTGTCTCCTCGAGCATTAATATGACAAGCATCCCAGTGATGCAAGCTCAGATGGTTACCTGTATCCTAGACAACATTTCTTTGAATGTTGATCTTTCGGTCCTCTCAGGTCTTCTGGCCTTCATCTTCAGATGAAAGTAAAATATGAAATACATTGAGATCACCAAAATAGACACAAAATTAGGATACAAGGCCTGGGATGGTCCCATGCTGTTGTTTCTTTCCTTAATCATCGAGATGTGCAAATGGGTGAGAATCAAAGAGTATACGGGGGATGCTCAAATATCACCAAAAACACCGATCTACCCATTGAAAATTTGCGGTGAAGGCCTAACTTCTAAAAGTAAGAAGAGGAAAATAGTTGTGGGTAAACCGATTCAGTATGAATTCGACTCTTGTAGACTATTATCGGTGGGGTCATTACAGGAGTTGACAAGTGAGATGTGGATGGTTTGGGAGTTAATTTCTAGATTACCCATAGGACCTGGTAAGTCTTCTGTCGGTCCCACATCCTATGTCCCTCAAAGGGATTATGATAAGCTCCTGGAAGATCAGAAGAAGAAAGTTCCTACCATCTCTAAGTTGGAGCAAGCTTACACTTCTTTGGCCAAGTCGCACTGATCTGAGGTGTATTTATGCACCTCAGTGTTGTTATCCGATCTTATTTAACTTAGTTTTGATGATTTCTCTTGTGCTTAGTAAGTAATTCTCGGTATAAAGAAGAATCTAAGGGTTATTTTATGCAAATATAATGTTCAAAGTGTGTTCATAGTGAATTTGGAGTCAAAACACCAAGTTAAGAATCAAGGAACAAAAACTAGTACTCTTAGCTTAAGTTATGGCCTTTACTAGTTCATCGTCTTGATTTGTATCTTGTTTAAATCTAACAAGTGGTGTTTGATGCTATAGGATGATCAGAGAGTTGATCATGATGATAAATAGAGGTTACACAAGCTGGGCATTAAGTGGAAACAATATCATAAAGGTTGGACTTGAAGGATAAAAGCATGGGACAAACTTGGACCATAGTTGGGCGTTTTGAACTACTTGGCATGCCACAGTGCCTAGGTGCTGCGATAAGGCCATGGCACACCCTTGGAAGCATCCTATATGGTCAATTACAACATTCCTCTACATTTTTAGCGTGCCAGGCTGCCTATATGGTGCAATATTGGCGTGATATGCCCTTATGTTGAAATAGGCAATTTTGTCCTCCTATAAATATAACACTTAGTCATTATGTTAGACACCTTGGACAACCTTGGGACTTGAAAATATGATAGATAACACTTAAATTAGGGTTCTTATTCTATTACTTTGGTTTGTTTATGGATCTTAACATGTATTCATTCATTGTGACTACGGTTATGTCCATGATCGGCTAAACACCCTTTTTGGGGTTAAGGCCAAGAACATGAGTATTATTGTCATGAATTGACTTGGTTATTGTTGTTTATCATTATTTGTTGTTTATTTATCCTTGTTATTAGTATCTTAAGGATTCACAACCCTTAGAATACAGACATAATCATCTTGTGAACCCGGAAGCAGGAGCAAGAGGATAGAACATGGGATAGATAGTATAGGATTGTAATATTTTCATTGAATGAAGTTATAATTCATATTTGGGATAGGAATATAACAAAGTGACCTATTTATTTTAATTATGAGATAAAATATGAATGCATTTAACTTAGTTCTCGCATCCCTGCTCAATGATATAATTGCAGGGCTAAGTTAGATAGGTGATTAGGAGTTAGACTGTAGTGATAATATCAACCCTGTGAACCAACAACCAAGATAATTAACCTAAATACTAAAGTTCTATAATGTAGTATGATTGTTAGCAGAGCCTTAACCCTAGTCTTTTCCCATTGATTGTTCAGACCCTTACTTTTTCACATTACTTAGTTTAAGAATACTTATAACTTACAAACTTTTGTGGCTACGTATACACTGAATTAATCTTATTAGTGAATTAGTCTTGGATAGTTGTTAACATATTTCTCTGAGGGATAGATACTTGGCTTGTAAAAGGCCACTATATTACTTGGTGAGACCACGTATACTTGCGTGTGTGCTTGGGCGCAATAAGTTTTTGACATCATTTCTGGGGACATTTAATAGGAAACTATCTTCGTTTAGTTTCACCTTTTGATTTCTTTGGTGCTTTTCACTTGGTCTTGGTTTTTGAATTTGCAGGCAATAGGTTAACAAGCAAGTAAGCTGGCAGAGGACCGAGAATTGGTTGAGCTAGACCTAGAGCTTGAGTAATGCTTATATCAATGGAGGAGAGAAGCAGTCCTTCTCTACCATATCCCATAAATCCATGAGGAACAAGATATTCCTGCTCCCATGGCTGAGGATCCACCAGCTCGCAGGACAGTATGCAAAGTGACAATCCCACTTGTAACTAATGTGACCTCTACTATTCACAGATCGGCTACTAGAGGTAGATTTGAATTGAATCAGAATATGGTGCAGCTTCTGCACAATAGTAGACAGTTTACCAAGCTATCACATGAAGATCCACAAGTCCACTTGTAAAACTTTTTGCAGATCAGTGATACATTCATCTAGATAGGTGAGTCAATTGATTTTGTGAGGCTGACACTCTTTTCTTTTTTATATTTGGGGGAAGAAAATAAGTGGTTGAATGCTGAGCCAGCAGTTTCTAGCACAATATGGGATGACTTAGCTCAGAAGTTCCTCATCCATTTCTTTTCATCTAGAAAGACTGAGAGATTGTTCAGTGAGATTTTGAGCTTCAAGCAGCTATCAGATGAGAAGCTATATCATTCTTGGGAGTGATTCAAGTCTCTTATTTGGGACTGTACACATCATTAACAGTCCAATGAGGTAATAGCTCACACCTTTGTAGAAGCTCTTGACTATAATATGAAGATTTTGGTAGATTTAGCTACAAGTGGTCTAGTGTTAGAGAAGACTTTTGATGAGTTATATACCTTGTTGAACCGTATAGATTAAGGAAATCTAGATTGGCATGATGACATGTCTAGAAGTCTAGTGAAAAAGGTTGTAGGGATGATGGAATTTGATAGTGTCACAACCTCAGCCGCCTAATTGCTGCTTTCCAAAATCATATGATGACACAGTTTAGTTAGCTGGGTGTGAATCAATCTCCTGCTTAGGTAAATATAGTACACCAGACCCCAGGTTGGTGTGAGATTTGTGGCAATAGTGGCCACTCTATAGACTTGTGTATGTTGACACCTATTCAAATTTTGTATTTCGAATTTGTACTAGATTTTACAATCCCTCCCTCAACCTTGTCCTTTTTTCATTTTTGAAATTCAAAATTTGTACTAGATTGTACAATTCTACCTTACCTTATCCTCTAACAAATCTTTTTCTCAATTTTAAATTCTCAAAAATACCCTTAAATTCTTTCTCCCACATTGGTGGGTAAAAAGAATTAAATCCTCATATTTTCCTATAAATACTAACATCACTTTGGTAGAAAGGAAGTAAAAAAGTCTAGAAGTCTCAAAGAGTGGAAAAATAAACTTTTGAGCAAAGAGTTAAACTTCTTTTATTTATTAAAAATTTTCAAGTGGTAGTCTAATCAGGGTTCTCAAAAGATTGCTTTTCGGTGGTGATCAAGACTCTGAAGAAAGCTTGAAGTCCCATTTTATTTCCCTAAATAAGGTAAACACACTTTTCCCCTTTTAGTTTTATTATCATTTTCTTCTTTATATCTTTCTTCTTCGTAGGTCATAGTTGTAATTTTATTTGCAGGGATTGTTTGTTGTAGATGGCTTTGAAGGCCATAAGACATTGTGGTATCGATATTATGGCTATTTTTATGTTCATGATATAAAAATGAGCTAGCAATGGTTGAACGTGTTTCTTTGAATTTATTCTTTGATTATTATGGATAAAGTTTTAATCTTTGCTTAAAAGACATACTTATGCTTTGTTTAAATTCATTGTTGGCGGATATATTTGTTTTTAGCATGTAAAGTTTTGTCTTTGTTGAAAAGGATAGTTAATATTGATTGTTTCGCCTTTTGACTTTATTCTTTGATTATTATGGATAAAGTTTTGATCTTTGCTTAAAATATATACTCATGCATTGTTTAAATTCATTGTTGGCGGGTATGTTTATTTTTAGCACGTAAAGTTGTTTCCTTTATGTTGAAAAGAATAGTTAATATTGATTGTTTTTCCTTTTGGTTTTATTCTTTGATTATTATGCATAATTTTTTGATATTTGCTTAAAATGTATGCTCATTCTTTGTTTAAGTTCGTTATTGGTGGATACATTTGCTTTTAATATGTAAAGTTGTTTCCTTTATATCGTAAAGGAATGATTACTATTGTTAAGGGTCTGTGAAATTGTTTCTCAATTTGAAGTAGTGACTTACTCATTTTCGTAGTCAAAACTGTCTTTGATTTTGTCTTATTCAGATTGAAAAATTATTAGGGTTATAGATCTTGTTGAAATGGTGTAGAACTAAAATAGAAGTTGGCATGATTGGACACTCTCTCCTAGAATTAATCTTTTACTATTTTCCTATCTTGTCTTTGAATATAATTTCTCAAATATATTTAATATATGCTATTTGCTTCACTTTGTTTATTGATTTATTGCTTGAAGTATTTTTTCACATTTAGATGTAATGCCCCGAGACTACCCCCTAGACGTCACATGGTGCTTAGGACCACAAGTGATCCCAAGCTAATCCTTGTACTGGCATATTACTTGAGCTACTGATTAAAATATATAAAAATAGAAGTAGCACGCGGAAGAAATGTCTTTAGTTGAACATCTTCAAAACAAAACTATTAAAACAATTACAACTCAGGTTATACAAAACAAAACCAAAATTAAATACATCAACTCTATTGACCGTCTATGAAACCTCTACTAATATTGACTATAGGTAGCCGGGACATGACCCCCCAGCTATCCTGAGTCAATACGATTGAATAGAGAAAACAAGATGCTACTTGAACTATGATTGACTCGAGCCCTCGCATCAAAAGGAGTCATCACCTGCTGACTGGAAACTACACACTGTCTGATTATGATGTGTGGGCTACAACTGGTACCTATATTATGAAACAATGTATCACATAGACATATATGTGGGTCAGTACTTCTGGAATGTACTGAGTATGTGGGGCTGAGTGCATAAGTAAAACAATAACTTAATATATTCATAGACTTTCAAATAATGCATGCTACATGTAAGTGACTCACCTTGAGCTTGAATAAAACTAAAAGCTGAAAAATCATAAAAACATAGATAGTAAAGCATACTGAATAAACTTTTTGAGCCACACACTTAGTTTCTAAAAGCTTTACTTTTACTCTTTCTTTTAGGAGGTTTTTCTAACCGACATAAACCATGTGAGCTACCATGGAGTCCAACGTCTTACCCACATTGGGGAGAGCTGTTCTACCTTTGCCATCAGAATAGAACCTAAGATAGAGTGATCACTATACTGAACTCACTATGGGTATTAAAACCTATGGTGGCACATAGTTTTGGAGCATGCGACCTTGGACTCATACCAAACTCGGTGCTAAATACTACTCCCATATTATCTGTATGCTCATACTATAGGAAATCCACCTTAAAATAGCATAAGGGTTTATATAATGAAAAACCAATTATGCTTCTCTTTACTTTAAATAACAAACAATCTGAATAATGTGGATTTCATAATCTTAGATAGGGATCAAAAGATCTATTCTTACTTTAAATCTTTATATAAGCTTGTCATAGAATGCTTGAAAGCATAATCTTCTTGAAATCTCAACACTTAAACTTAGGGCTTAAAATTCATGCTTTAAACTCATGGTAATTCATACTAAAACTTTATGGTTTAAACTCATGGTAATTCATATCAAAACTTCATGCTTTAAACTCATGGTAATTCATACCAAAACTTCATGCTCAATATAATTCTTGAAGTACTTCAATAATAACAAGTCAAGATAGTGCAGTCTCATTCATAATATAAATCTTATAAGTTAAAACCATGAACATAAGCACTTCTTGATACACTTTAAGCTTTAAATCTCATGATAATCACATGCTTCAAGAATATATAAACTTGGGTATAAACCCTACTTCAAAACAAGTAAATAAAATCTTAAAATCATGAAATTTGGGCATAACGATGAAAGGATACCTTTGTTCATAACCCCACATACCTTAATAGACTTGAATTGGTGGAGAAACCTTGACCTTGAAAGCCTTGGAGATGATCTTGAAAGCTTTTTTGAAATTCTTGGATTAGGGAACTTAAATTCTTGTTTTTTCTTGAAGAGGAAATGATGGAATAGGTGAACTTGAGGATGATTAGGGTTTGTTCTGGAGAGGAAATTTAGAGAATATGGGCATATAATGCCCTAATTGAAGCCTTAGGTTGTGTTTTTTATGAATTAGGTTAAGGTGGGAAAATACCCAATTGCCCCTCCATTATTTAAACTAAAAACTCGTAACTAAAATGCGGATTAAAGGCTCATCGCAATACGGTCTTATCAGTGGCTTACTGGTTTTGACAAAATGATCTTAACTTTTTGCTCGGGTATCAGATTAAGGCAAATTGGTATCGTTGGAAAGCTAATTTAATTATCTATAATTTGGTGGGTATTGAGCTAAAAAATTCTACGTACATAAAAAGTTATACACTTTAAAAATTGAACCTTGTAGAATCGAATACCAAACTTAGGAAAAATCAAAGGATCTTAGCTCAACTTTGCTCTAAGTGATTTCTATGAACACTTTTTACCTAATAAGCACTTTGCACACTAGGATAAAAATCATGACACATGCATTTAAATTATAAATCAAGAACTGGATGAAAACACCTTTACCGCGATGAGATAATGTGTCCATTACTATACCCACCGTGATACACTACTATCGTGGTGAGGTTCTGGAATCGAAATCCAAACGTGACCCAATCCTCATTTGAAAAATCTAAAACTTCCCGAGATATACTTCTTACTTCCCTGAACATGAATTAACTCAAAAGCTAACATCTTGGGGCTGGGAAGACCAAAATGAAAATCCTTGAAGTTTAGGCAAAAAAAATAAGATTAAGTCCCCAACACTTAGTTAAATTTTTAGGTTCTACGCCTCTTATACATGTACTATAAGCTGAACTGGAATAAGAAAAGTATGGGGTATTACAATATCTCCCTCTTGGAACATACATCCTCAAATGAGATTGATTAAGATGAGGATACTGAGGAACTGAGATTACATATTGAACATGCATAACTGAAAACATGATTACATGAATAGGTCTGAAACATGATACATGACTGAATATTATGAACTGAACTGATTCCTTGAATACATGCAATGACATGAGAATGGTTATAAGGCTGAGGTAGAAATGATAGATTCAACTCTTGAGTAACCATTACCTCAAGATGGATCTGGTTTTGTGAAGAAAAGATGAAAGGTTTAGGACATGAAAACTTGGGGTAACATCTCCCCCGTGGGATATTTCGTCCCCCGAATGATACTGTCTTGGATGAAATACTAAGAAAAGACTGATATCCTTGAAGTTTAGGCCAAAAAAGTAAGAGTAAGTCCCCAACACTTAGTTAAATTTTCAAGTTCTAAGCCTCTTATACATGCACTATGAGCTGAACTGGACTAAGAAAAGTACGGGGTATTACATTAGACGTCCCATTTTTATTCATATACTACCATAAAATTTTTCTTTAAATATGTTGATTGACTTCATTTGGTATTGAAAAGTATTGTTGCATTAGTATGTCTTGTATTTCATATTTGAGATGCCATAAAAATATTTCATCATCTTATGCTTATTCCTCTTTTCTTTCTTTAATGAAACATGTCTTATACTATATCATATCATAGTATTTGGTGCAAATATATGTTAATCTTTAGGGAATATTTGTCTAAATTTTAAGAAACTATACTTGTGGATCCGTGTCTTTCTTTTCAAGGGATAGTTGATTATATTGTGCTAGATTCAATTTTTTTGTAAGATTGTTAAAGAGATGGGTTAATTTCTTTTTTTGTTGGATAATTTGGTTTGCTTTGATATCATAATTTACTATTTATTTATGTTTGAGAATGCTATTTTTTTCATCTTATCATTTATCTATTAAATGTAGAATTTTTGAACACTTATTAATTCTTTTATCTTTTTCTTCGCATGAATCTATTTTGGAGTTCAAATAAACTTCATTCCTTTTGCATTTTGTAATGGGACAATGAGGTCCACCTCTTCGAGTCAAGTCTAAAGTTTAAACCCAAAGTCGATTATATAGCGTGCGGATGCAAGAAAATAAAAAAAGAAGGAAAATGGACCAAAACCCATTGATGAGGTCGTTAAGAGACTTGAAAAGTCTCAATTTTTATTATTGCCTTATTTTTATTTATTCATTTATTTATTCATTCATTTGGGCCTCAAAACCAAAGTTGTAATTTAATACAGGTGAAGTGGATTTTGAGCCTCAAAGGTCCGAAAACTAGCTTAGACAGATTATGAGACAAAAACTCAAGTATTTAGATTAGGACAGGTGAAGATGGACCAAAAGCCCAAGTTAGATTAGGACATGATTTATGGATTTGGGCCTAATAACTTAAGTCCTTTAGTCTCCCCCTTTCCCCTTTATATGCTATTTGTTTTTTAGTTTTCTTAGACTTAGTTAGAAATCCTCGTTAAGTCATCAAAACCCGCTTTGCACAAATTTTGAAAATGAATTTTTCCTTAATCAATTTCTTTTCAAAAATTAACTTTCCTCTTAAAGTTGGTCAAAAATTTGTTTTCAAATAGTCTGGATAACTGCAAGTTAACGGGTACTCTTGGTGCCTTAACAACCTTTCAAGAGTATTAATAGGAATCACTTGCTCGGAATTTCTAAACATAAAAGATTTTTTCTATTTTGAATCTTTTAAGTAATATTTTTAGTTTTTCTTGATATTTTCTCAAAAATAAAGTGGAGACTCTATAATTTCTTAAATTGTTTCAATTTTTATTTTAAAGTTTTGAAATAGTTTAAAAAACTGAAAATAATGTTTACCAAACCCTTCGAAATCGAAAAGTGAAAAAACAGAAATGGCAACTCTGCTGGGGATACCAACTAGGTTCTAATCAAATATTTTAATTAGTTTCTTTGATTGATTATTAAACTGCTTATGTGCTTATATGTTCAAATTCTGCTTATATGGTAATCATTAACATCATCAGTCAAGAAGAAGAATAAAATTTCCTCAAAGGCACACTTTTGTCATTTTTCTATATTGCATCTTCAAGTTAATTTGTAGTCGCACTTTGTTATTTTATTGTAATTGCACTTTATGGTTTGATTTCTTTGTAACTGCACTTTAGTTGTAAAGAACTACGCTTGACCTGAATTCCCAATAATGGGAAACGTAGGTAGCCTATGTCGGCTTCGTCCAGTCCCTTAGCAAGTTTATCTTTTCATTGTATCTATGAACTACGTTTGACCTGAATTTCCAAGAATGGAATACATAGGCGGACTATGTCGGCTTCGGTCAATCCCTTAAAAAATTTATCTTTTTCGTATCATGGTGGAACTCTATTTGGTATGATTCCTACCTCAATGGAATATGTCAGCACCGCACTAGCTCGATTATATTCTCCATAAGATTTTGTTTAAGAGAATCTTTTTTCAATTTACATGGAGATGACATAGAAATGTGTAACTGGGGTAGAAATTTGTAAGGACTCAAATTATACAAGAAGTTGACATTTTCTAAAAAGTTAAACATCAGACCTCGTTGAAGTTGAATCGGTGCATAATTTTGAAAAGTTGTAAAATTTTAGATTATGCTGCAGAAAGGACTAGAGTATTATACATTCTACACTGGGGCAGAATTTTTGAGGAGATCTCAAAATTTCCATACTAAATGATGTCACAAGTTACAACAAAGTTTAAAAGTTTCTAAAGTAGGGAAGAATTTTTGAGTGAGATCCTAAAAAATTCCACAAAGACTGCACTTCAACACTACGAATCGGTGATCAACAAAGAGCATCAGGAAAGCAAAGAAGAACCAACACAATCAGCCTCTCAAAATTAAGAAATTTTTCTTTGGATACAGGAACAATGAAGTCACTATATTGACAATGTTAAGCTTGATAAAGGGCATCACCAGATCCACTATGGCCTTGCCATAATAATCTAGACAACTTCTCTCCTACTTTTTTCTCTTGATTTATGTTTATATTGCTTTATTATGATCTCTAACACTTTCTCTAATTTTGTAGGAAAATGATCTGGCACAACGATTGAGATATGGAGATATTATTCAAAACACTATCTCTTAATTATCATAAGCCAAATGACTTTATCTCTAAACTCTATCTTCTGTTACACTCCTGTCTTAGTTATGACAAATTAGTGTGTTTTTAATGAGTGTTTTTTGAGTTATGCAGGTGACATTATGCAAGACCGCCTCAGATTGTCACCTTATTCGAGGTGATGTATCTTATCATATTTGAGTCATCCACCCTTTCAAGAGGACGTAACATATTATCTCCCTAACTTATCATATTTTGGGTCATCCACCATTTCAAGAGGACATTCCCAATAGTCACTTTATTCCAGGTGACACATCTTATTATATTTGGGTCATCCACCCTTTCAAAAGGACATATATTATTATGTTTGGTTTTTTTGCCACCTTTTAAGAAGATGCATCAGATCATCTTTTTATTTGAGATAACATGTTATTATGTTATGGATGGTCACCTCCTTTAGCGTGATATGTTATCATGTCTGGATCATCACCTCCTTCAGAGTGGCATATTATTATGTTATGGATCGCCACCTCCTTCAGTGTGACATCTTATTGTGTTATGGATCGCCACCTCCTTCAAAGTAACATGTAATTATGTTATGGAATGCCACCTTCTTCAGGGTGACATATTATTATGTTATGGATCATCACATCCTTTAGAGCGGTATGTTATTATGTTATTAGACTGTCACTTTCTACAGAGCGACATGTTATTATGTTATTAGACTGTCACTTTCTTCAGAGCGACATGTTATTATGTTATTAGACTGTCACTTTCTTCATGGTGACATGTTATTATGTTTTGGACCGTCACCTCCTTTAGAGTGATATATTATTATGTTATGAACCGTCACCTTCTTCAGAGTGACATATTATTATGTTATGGATCATCACCTCCTTCAGAGTGACATATTATTATATTATTAGAATGTCACTTTCTTTAGAGTGACATGTTATTATGTGACAATCACCTCCTTCAGAGTGACATATTATTATAAACCCTCACATCCTTTAGAGTGATATATTATTATGTTATGGGTCATCATCTCCTTTAGAATGACATGTTATTATGTTATTAGACTATCACTTTCTTTAGAGTGACATAGTGCAGGTGATTAATAGATAGGTTGGAACGTCACTCCATTCAAAGTGGCATATTACATTTAAATTGGATCATCCTCTCTTCAATGAGACACATTGGATCATCACTTTGTTTAAAGTTGTATGTTACATTTAAATTGGGACGTACGCCCTTTAATAAGACACGTTGGACCGTCACTCCATTCAAAGTGGCATGTTACATTTAAATTGGGTCGTTCTCCCTTTAATGAGACACGTTGGACCGTCACTCCATTCAAAGTGGCATGTTATATTTAAATTGAGTCGTTCGTCCTTCAATGAGAAACATTGGATCGTCACTCCATTCAAAGTGGAATGTTACATTTAAATTGGGTTGTCTCCCCTTCAATGAGACACGTTGGACCGTCAATCCATTAACAATGGCATGTTACATTTAAATTGGGCCATTCGTCCTTCAATGAGACATATTGGACCCTCACACCATTCAAAATGGTTGAGCAAATTGGTTCATCAACTATCCCTGTATGGTTGTTCAAATAGGTTTGAGCTAATTTATATTTGTTTAATGCTATATTTAGAACTAATTGTTTGTTTGAGTTGTTGTTGAGAGAGTGTACTACTCCAAAAAGGATGCAACACAACGTGAAATTTTTTCTGAGCAGCAAAATGGGACGTAGTCTAGAGAGAGACATCAAACTCTTTGGACGCGAGCTAAAGGAGTCTTGCCACCACCATCAAACAACACCCTTGTTAGAAGGCATGTGGGTACTTTGGGATATTCTATTTTTAGCTTCACCTTCAGAATATTTCTAAACTCATACCGAGGGTAACCACTTCTTTCCTTCAAATCTGAGTGACAATGTACTTAAAGTTTTGAAAATTATGTCCTAATAGATTCTTACCTATTGATGTGAAGAGCTCCATATTCATGGTTAAGAGCTTACAAGCCTTTTTTTTCATAACTCAAATGTCTTGTCGCTCATCCCAAGCTAAAGATTGTCTAAAATAAAAAACTATCTTTTCTACCGATTGAGTCGAACTACAAACACTCTGATTTCTTGAGTTTCGGGGATATGTAAGATGGACTCTTTGTTGAAAACTAGACTGCATTCCAACCTCCCCCCAATCCTCTTATTCTACAGCTTTTTGATTTCATCAAAAGAATTGAAAATTAAGATAGCTTGTGAATTTCTTAAAAAATCGTGCTTAAAAATCAAACTTTATAAGCTACAAGTGACCTGAATTCTCATGCAACTGGAGATATGTAGGAAACCCGATACCGGGATCTGGCCATAACTCTATGAAACTCATGCAAAAACTAACCTCTTCTAGAAATAAATTTGTGGTCAGACAAAAATTAGGAACGACAAACTCCATTTGCCTAGGGTTACTTGCATCCACCCTACCCAAAGAGAGGGGGCAGTTGTTGACACCTAATTTTGCCCTTCCACAATTAAGTTTAATTTCTAGTTTATTCGATTTTAAATAAAGTTACAATATTTATTTTATTCGAATAAAAAGCTTTTCAAAGTATTTAATTGAATAATTTTGTCATTTTAAGTAGTGATTATATATCATTGTATTTAATTACATAAAATTATATAATTTTGTTACTTAAATATTTATTTACAAAATATTGAATTTTAATCAAAGCTTATCTTGAAAATTAATTCAAATGGGTAAAATCTTGATTGAAATATGATTTATTCTCAAAAATAATTTATTTGGAGAAATATTTATTTGGTTTTATCTAATCAAGAAGCTCGGGATTAAAGAAAGTATTAATTCATATCGAATTTCAATTTAATTTAGCCAATCTGTTAGATCTGACAATAATTGAAATCAAATTAGTCATAATTGCAATGCAATCCGCCAATTGATTTTCAGTTTGATCAAAATTAAATAAAATTGGCTAGATTTTAAATTTCAAATGGGGTTATATTTTAAATAGCCCCAAAATTCTCAAAAATGACCATAATCTACCCAAATAACAACTCACCAAAACCAAAAATTCAAATTTTGAAATTCAAAATTTGTACTAGATGGTACAATTCCACCTCAACCTTGTCCTTTTTTCATTTTGAAATTCAAAATTTGTACTAGAGTGTACAATTCCACCCCAACCTTGTCCTTTTTTTATTTTTTAAAATTCAAAATTTGTACTAGATTGTACAATTCTCCCTCAACCTTATTCTTTTTTCATTTTTGAAATTCAAATTTTGAATTTAAAATTTGCACTAGATTGTACAATTCTCCCTCAACCTTGTCCTTCTTCCATTTTTGGAAATTCAAAATTTGTACTAGATTGTAGAATTCCACCTTACCTTATCCTCCAACAAACCTTTTCCTTAATTTCAAATTCCCCAAAACACCCCTAAATTCTTTCTTCCACATTGGTGGGTGAAAAAAATTGAATCCCCATTACTTTGGTAGAAAGGAAGTCAAAAAGTCTAGAAGTCTCAAAGAGTGGGAAAAAAAAACTTTAGAGCAAAGAGTTAGTTTTTTTTCTTTAGTAAAAATTTTCAAGCGCAGTCTAATCGGGGCTCTCGAAAGATTGCTTTTCGGTGGTGATCAAGACTATGAAGAAATCTTGAAGTCCCTTTTTGCTTCCCCCAAAAAAGTAAGCACATCTTTCCCCTTTTAGTTTTATTATCGTTTTCTTCTTCATCTCCTTCTTCTTCATAGTTTGCAGTTATAATTTTGTTTGCTGGGATTATTTGATGTAGACGACTTTGAAGGCCATAGGACTTTTTGTTACCGTATCATAACTCGAGGCTACCCTCTAGCCGCGACAACGGTGCTTACGGTCACAAGTGACCACAAGCTAACCCATGAGCCAGTACCTGCTGTGAAAACTTAGTAAACTAATATTAAATAACATATGTGAAAACAGCTGAGTAAAGCCATAAGGTTTTAAAATACTAAACTACTGATAAATCGTAAATATGAACGTATGAGAACATACTAAAAAATGATAAAACAACTGATAAACTGACTAACTATCTGGATGTCTGAAAGCCTCTAACTGATTGACTGAGGAGTTGATGGGACAAATCCCCAGCTAACTCCAAACTAACTCAAATAGAGAAATACTGGAATACTGAATAGAGATAAACTTGTTCTCGAAAGATGAGGACACACCACTGCTGCTGCTGAAGTGCTGAACTTATCTAAGTGCAGTCAGAAAACTGTGCGTCCGAACCTATGCTATAAGAAATAATAGTGCGAAGAAAGTATGCGGTCAGTACTTTGAAATGCATAGGTTCATATTTATGAAATAGTGACTGACTGAATAACATAAGATAATGACTGATACATAACATACGTGAAAGCTGTAAAATCTGAGAATGCATGACCAAGCATATAACCTTATACTGAAGTAGTCTGTATACTGAACTACTAAAATGTGGTAACTGAATGACTGATAAAATTTATGCTATGGTAAAGAAAACCTGAATTGAATTCTGTATTGAATATTGAAATGCGACTGTAGTAGCTAGCTATATCTGATATGCCCCAAATCTAGTTGGGGTCAAACCAGTAACCCAGTTGGAAGGGTGTTAGTACCGTGCATCGGGTACTAACACTGGCTGTGTGGATCCATTAATCTGATGTCCCGAAGGACTAGGGTGTCATACCTAACTGATGGGGGTTCCTCGAAGTCTATAGTGGTGCTGTAGGTCTAGAACTTAGGGACTGCTACTAACGTCTCATGCCCAACTGGCGGGGGATTCAAATGCCTCATGCCTAACTGATGGGGGAGACCAATGCCTTATGCCTAACTGACGAGGGAGATGCCATCCCTATGTTCACTCGGTGCTAAGATTTACTCCCAACTGAAAGACACTGATTACTGAACTGAACTGATCTTAACTAAACTAATCAATCGATCATAAAACTGACTAAATAATTATGATTATGGTTTATCTGAAATCATTTTATAAATACTGAAACTATGAAAACAACTAAATTTTGGGTATTCATAACCCTCATCACTGAATGAGAATAACAATAAGGATACATGAAAGCTTTGAAACTATAATGGGAAATCATTATTCAAAATACATCACTTTCGCATTTCATCAAACACATGAAAGTCATGAACTTAAACATGGAAATGGGTAAATCATGTGATAATAACACAATTACAGTACTAAACCATGAGTTAGGAATTTAACATGAAAATATCATTATTTAAACATTTAAAGGATTCCATTCCATCAAAACACTTGTAAATACAATACAAAATTGAAATTCATATGAGCTTTATGAAGGTAATTCATCATAAGCATGTAAAATTTTATAATAACTCATAATTTAGTATCAAAATAGGTTCTTGGACTCCATGGTGAAAGAAATCCATGGATGAACATCACACATACCTTTAACCTTTACACTTGGAAGAAAAGACAATCTTGAAAGCTTTTTTGAAAGTTCTTGAATTGGGAAGATTGAGTTCTTTGGTTTTCTTGAAGAGAAGATAATTAATTTTGAGATTCTTAAGATGTAGTTAGGGTTTCTTTGAGAGAAAATTGAAGGAGAATGGTCAAATTACACCTAAATTGTTGACGTAAGTCATATTATGACAACTTGGATTGAGGGGAAAAGACGCTACTACCCCTCAAACATTTAAATTTGCAACTGAAATGCAGATTAAGGAGGTACCACGATGTGATGAGCCATCCATCGCTATAATGACCGCATCGCGATGCTATCATGATGACTTTTTGTTTTTGTAATCCAAACATGACTTAATCCTCGTCCAAAAAATCTGAAAATTCCCTGAGACATGCACCTTACACCCCCGAACATGAATTAACTCCAAAACTTACGTCTCCGGGTCGGAAAGGCAGGTTTAAAAATCCTTGAAGTTAAGAGGCCAAAAATAAGACTAAGTCATGAACACCTAGTAAAATTTTCAGGTTCTAAGCCTCTTATGCATGTACTATGAACTGAACTGAACTAAGAAAAGTACGGGGTATTACAATATCTCCCCCTTGGGAACATTCATCCTTCAATGAGACTGATTAAGCTAAGAATACTGAGGAAATGAGATTAAATACTAAATATGCATAACTGGAAACATGATTACATGACTGAGTCTGAAACATGATACGTGAACTGAATATCATAAACTGAACTGATTCCTTGAATACATGCAATAACATGAGAATGGTTATAGGGCTGCGATAGAAATAAAAGAGTCAACTTATGAGTAACCATTACCTCAAGATGGATCTAGTTTCATGAAGAAAAGATGAGAGGTTTAGTACATGAAAAATCAGAGTATTACAATATCTCCTCCTTGGGATTATTCATCCCTTGAAAGACACTGACTTGGCTGAAATACTAAGGAAAGACTAAGATAATGCATGAGGCACTTATGAACTAAATCATGGCCGAATACCTGAATCTGATTCATGATGCATGAACTGAACTAAATTCATAATTTACATGAATGTGAACAAACTATCTCTTATAATAGAAATATTCGTGAAACTTCTGATAGTAAAGCTAGATCGAAAGATGGGAAAACCATAGAAAATTGTTTGTTTGACTGCTAAATTAAATTGTTGGTTGTATAGACTGAATTATGCTGAATGTTTATACTAAGATGGAAGGACTCTTAATAAGGCTATAACTCTGTAACATGGGACATAGGCCTATAAAACATAAACTGGAATTGCTATGCCTTAGACAATGCAACTGCGCAACTCTCAAACTTAGACATACTGCTCAGATACTCTATCAACTATACATTTCGCTTCAAAACTGTGCTTCACTTGAAGCTACTTAAAATATTCACTTAGGCACTGGTAACTCTACCTACTGAAGTCTGAGCTAAATTGAATTCTCCTACTATGTTCAAGCCTACTCGAATCTACAAAGTGCACCCATAACATTAGTACTAGTCTGAATTGTGAATTTAATACACCCTGTGTTTTTTCACAACTTCTCATCTCATGAATAACTCTTATTACCATTTCAACAACTACGTTCAAAACACAAATTCTTACCTCATGAATAACTCTTATTACCATTTCAACAACTACATTCAACCCTTACTAGACATTCACAGACGCGCAATGCTTCTATCCACATATATATAAACATGACATTCAAGCCTATTATCATAACCACCTATGCACTTCTAAACAAATACCCATAAAAGCATCTTTCTCCTATCCTCCAAACCACTATCATCAAAAACGGATACACACTACCTCAAGAAAACACACACAAAATTTTCAACTAACCATGATATATATAAAAAATATGGCCTCAATCTTACTTCACACTTACAGCCTTGGCTAAAATAAGCATACAACAATCTTTCATCAATAAGAAATATTTAATCTCTCCCATCTAAACAACCGTTCATCATCACTATCTTAATATTCAGGAAAGGTCACTAAAAGGTTAGAACATAAGAACCTAAACCATGGAAGAATACTATGCAATACTTTGACACTTAACTGAGGTTTGAAGAATAGAGTATCCAGAGTATGAATTCATCAAAGGATCTAAATTGAGGATATACATAACATAATTTGAATTTCATTGATCATTAATAGGGTATCATGAGTAGTAGAACTAAACATACCGTAAAACATGGTTGTTTGAGTCATGAGTTGCATGACCTGAGCTTGGAGTTCATGAATTCATGGAACATGATTCGTATTGCTGAGAAAATTGGAACTCCTTATACTAGGAACTAGAAATGTACATGATTCTATGGAGAGTGAATGAACATGAACTATGATCATAGAGCTGACATATAAGGCACGAGTAGATTTTGTGATGACTGAAGTACAAATACTGACCTAAGCATGTGTCGATCATCATCCCCCCTAGTGTTGTTCTTCAACACACTAGCATCCCTACTAGAATCTGAGAGCCTGACTTAGTTACTAGTCCTATCATCTCTCCCTTATCTTTAAGCCACCACTTTAAGTCTATAGACCCTTTTAATCAACTATAAACTGAACTGAAATACTCAACTTGAAGGACTATACCTGAAAGTACACAACCCACTACCAGTACTCTATCTCTTCTGAGATACAACTCTTAACTTTCTATAGCCCCCAATAATAGTCATATAACAACTCAAACACTGACTAACTTAGAATCTTCATGAGTATCACCATACCATGATTTCACTCTATCTAACATTTTAATTCTTCATAGTATTAGATCAACCATCCAAGATTCAAACTTAGATTCTAACACGTAACATAGATATTCCCAAACCTTTAATAAACTATACTATCTTCCTTCATAGGCTACTGATATCACATATCTAAGTCACACTTATACCATCATACTAAATTTTGAATTAATAATCATAAATTTTTGTGCACACTATTTCAAGTCTTCTGGTTTGCCTATCATACAACTAACCCCATGGGTACAAAATCTACAAAATTTAGATAACACTATCCCTTCTTGACTAATGCTAAACTTTTGGGTTCATGTTTCTAACTTTATAAAAGGATCTAAAAACACATCTGACCCCTAAGCACTGAGGTACTACCCCTTCATTTGATGACTGGTTTATTAGGAAATTAAAACTGGACAACGTTGTTTCTGCAATCAACTGAGGCATAGCATGAGTGAAGCCAATCCATGCCAAGAATAACATCAAAATCAGTCATCCATAACTCCACAAGATCAATTGAGGTGACTTTCTGAGATATTGTGATCAAACAATTCTTGTATACCTGCCTGGCTACAATAGAGACACCTATTAGGGTAGACACTGAAAAAAGTTCTACTAGAGATTCAGGACTAATACAAAAATTAATAGCTATATAGGAGTTACAAAGAAGAGCATAGCTCTGGGGTCTAAGAAAACATAAATATGAAGATAAAAGACGTGTAACGTACCCGTAACCACATCAGGAGAACTTTACTAATCATGTCGGGATTGGAGTGCTCACAATTTGTTTTGGCGTTGACCACTTAGAGAACTGAGAATGGCGCGCTGCTGAGTTGCGCGACTGGCTGGAACTTGGGAATAATTGTTCTGACTATGCTGACCCCACCTGTGGGCATTCCCTAACTCCGTGGCCTGGCTTGCCATATCCAAAACACAAACCACTACCATCCCTACACATACCCAGATAATTTCTACCATATTTTTGGCAAAGAGGATTAGTACGCCTGTTGTTCATGCTACCCTAGGCTTAGAGCCTAGCGCTCTATCCCAATTGTTATTCCTGAACTTTGGAATTGCCACACTAGCTGAAGAAGGAGCTAGGGCCAAGAATTTTTTATAGGACTGGGAACGGTTACCACTCTCTAACCTTGGCTTAAAACTAGTTTTGTTTCTCTTATTCTCTCTCTCTTTCTTCCTACATTTCTCCTCCTCACTCTGCTGAGTATAAACCATAAGCCTAGATAGGATAATAACCAGATAATTATTCTGAGAAAGTACTAAATAAGCTAAGGTAGTGAAAACAGCTCTAAATTCGGTGTGTATGGCGTGCTCATTCAGGGGATCTTCCTACATGCGGAGGTACGGGTTGATTCCTATTCCTTCTTCTATTACTATTTATGGGAGGCATTTTTTGTACACAGAAGAAAATACAAATTAGAAAGAGAGTTTAAATAGAGCCTATGCATATTCGTACAACATGAATACTTAAAGAAGGCAAACTTTTTCTAAAACGTCTTGTAGCCTCTTATCCATAAGTGTGGCGCGCTTTACACCTATGCACAAGACTCTACTCAACATGGATTTTCAAATACCCTCGAACACTATAAAACCATAGGCTCTGATACCAAGTTTTGTCATGACCTGAGGCTACCCCCTAGTCATGACAATGGCTCTTACGGTCACAAGTGACCACAAGCTAACCCATGAGTTGGTACCTACTGAGAGAACTAATTAAACTGATAATGAATAACATATGCGAAAATAACTGAGTAAAGCCACAAGGTTTAAAAATACTGAAATACTAACAAATCATAAATCTGAGCTTCTGAGAACATACTGAAAAGACTGATAAAACAACTGAGAAACTGACTAACTGTCTAAATATCTGAAAAGCCTCTAACTGACTGACTGGGGAGTTGATGGGACAAACCCTCAACTAACTCTAAACTGACTCACATAGAGAAATACTAAAATACTAAATAAAGATAAACTTGTCCTCAAAAGATGAGGACTCACCACTATTGATGAAGTGCTGAACTTATCTATGCATGATCAGGAAACTGTACATCCAAACCTATGATATAAGACATTATAGCGTGAAGAAAGTATGTGGTCAGTACTTTCAATATACTGGTATATATGAGATGAGGTTAGGCTAAAATGCATAGGTTCATGTGCATTAAATATTTTATGACTGAATAACATAAGATAATGATTAATACATAACATACGTAAAAGCTGTAAAATCTGGGAATGTATGACCAAGCATAGAACCTGATACTGAAGTAGTCTGTAAACTGAAATACTGAAATCTGGAAACTGAATGACTGATAAACTGTATGCTATAGTCAAGCATACCTAAACTAAATTTTGTACTGAATATTAAAATGCAACTATGAGAGCTAGCTATAACCGACATGCCTCAAATCAATTGTTGGGGTCCAACCTGTAACCTTAGTTAGAATGGTTTAGTACCGTGCCATGGGTACTAATGCTGGCTATGCGGCTCCACTAATCTGAAGTCTCAAAGGACTAGGATGTCATATCTAATTGATGGGGGACCAATCAAAGTCTACGGTGGCACCGTAGGTCTGGAACTTAAGGACTGCTACTTATGTATCAATGCCTAACTGACGGGGGAGTTAAATGCCTCATGCCTAACTGATAGGGTAGACAAAGTCCTCATGCCTAACTAACGGGAGATAGCCATCCCTATGTTTACTCGGTGCTAAGATTTACTCCTAACTGAATGACACAGATTACTAGATTGAATTAATCTTAACTGGACCAATGAACTGATCATAATAACTGACCAGATGATAATAATTATGGCTTATCTAAAACCATTCTATAAATACTGAGCTATGTAAACAGCTAAATTTTGGGTATTCATAACCCCCATCACAAAATAGGAATAACAATAAGGACACATGAAAGCTTTGAAACCATAATGGGAAATCATTATTCAAAATACATCACTTTAGCATTTCATCAAACCCATGGGAGTCATGAACTTAAACATGGGAATGGGTAAATTATGTAATAATAACACAATTATAGTACTATACCATGAGTTAGGGACTTAACCTGAAAAATATCATTATTTAAATGAGAAAAGGGTTCCATTCCATCAAAACACTTGTAAATACAATGCAAAATTGAAATCCATATGAGCTTTATGGAGGTAATTCATCATAAGCATGTAACATTTCGTAATAACTCATAATTTAATATCAAAATAGGTTCTTGGACTCCATGGTGAAAGAAATCCATGGATGAACATCACACATACCTTTAACCTTCATACTTGGAAGGGAAACACAATCTTAAAAGCTTTCTTGAAAGTTCTTGAATTGGGAAACTTGAGTTCTTGGTTTTCTCAAAGAGAAGATGATTAATTTTGAGATTCTTGGGAGGTAGTTAGGGTTTCTTTGAGAGAAAATTGAAGGAGAATGGGAAAATTACACCCAAATTACTGATATAAGTCGTGTTATGACGACTTGGATTGAGGGAAAAAGACGCTACTGCCCCCCAGACATTTTAATTTGCAATTGAAAGTGGATTAAGGAGGTACCACGATGCGATGATCCATCCATCGCTATAATGACCGCGTCGCGATGCTATCACTATGACTCGCTATTTTCAAAATCCAAACATGACCTAATCCTCGTTCAAAAAATCCAAAACTTCTCTGAGATATGCCCCTTACACCTCTGAACATGAATTAACTTAAAAACTTATGTTTCAGAGTTGGGAAGTCCAGTTTAAAAATTCTTGAAGTTGAGAGGCAAAAAATAAGACTAAGTCCCCAACACCTAGTGAAATTTTCAGGTTCAAAGCCTCTTATACATGCACTATGAGATGAAAAAACTAAGAAAAGTATGAGGTATTACATATCAAAATTTTGGTAATTTTCATGTTCATGATATAAAAATGAGATAGCAATAGTTGAACATATTTGTTTGGCTTTATTCTTTGATTATTATGGATAAAGTTTTGATCTTTGCTTAAAAGACGCACTTATGCTTTGTTTAAATTCATTGTTAGTGAATATGTTTGTTGTTAGCATGTAAAGTTGTTTCTTTTATGTTGAAAAGAATAGTTAATATTGATTGTTTCTCCTTTTTGCTTTGTTCTTTGATTATTATGAATAAAGTTTTGATCTTTTCTTAAAATATGTACTTATGCTTAGTTTAAATTCATTTTTTGCAGGTATGTTTGTTTTTAGCATGTAAAATTATTTTCTTTATGTTAAAAAGTAATAGTTAATATTGATTGTTTTGCCTTTTGACTTTATTCTTTGATTATTATATATAACATTTTGATCTTTGTTTAAAATGCGTGCTCATGATTTGTTTAAATTTGTTATTGGTGAATATGTTTGATTTTAGTATGTAAAGTTGTTTCTTATATGTTCAAAAGGAATGGTTACTATTGTTAAGGTTCTGTGAAATTATTTCTTAATTTGAAGTAGTGAGTTACTCATTTTCGTGGTTAAACTGTCTTTGATTTTATCTTATTTAGATTGAAAAGTTGTAACGGTTATAGATTTTATTTAAATGGTGTAGAACTAAAATAGGAATTGGCACAATTGGACATTATTTCTTATAATTAATCTTTTACTATTTTTCCTATTTTGTCTTTGGATATAATTTCTCAAACATGTTTAATATATGCAATTTGCTTCACTTCACCTACTAATTTATTTCTTAAAGTATTTTTGTGCATTTATATGTCCCATTGTTGTTCTTATACTACCATGAATTTTTCTTTAAATTTGTTTATTGACTCTGCTTGGTATTAAAAAAGTGTTATTGCAAAATTATGTCTTGTATTTCATATTTGAGATGTCACAAAAAGATTTTCTCATCTTATGCTCATTCCTTTTTTCTTTATTTAATTAAAATATGTCTTATACTATATCATATCATAGTATTTGGAGAAAATATGTGTTAAACTATAGGAAATATTTGTCTAAATTTTAAGCAACTATGCTTGTGGATCATGTCTTTCTTTTCAAGGGCTAGTTGATTATATTGTGCTAGATTCAATTTTTTTTTAAGATTGTTTAAGAGATGGGTTAATTTCTTTTTTGTTGGATAATTTGGTTTGCTTTGATAGCATAGTTTACTATTTCTTTATGCTTGAGAATGCTATTTTTTTCATCTCATCATTTATCTATTAATTGTAGAATTTTCAAACACATATTAATTTTTTTTATCTTTTTCTTTGCATGAATCTATTTTGGAGTTCAAATGAATTCCTTTCCTATTGTATTTCATAATGGGTCAATAAAGCCAATCTCTCTGAGTCAAGTCCGAAGTTTAAACCCAAAGACGATTATATGGCGTGTGGGTGCAGAAAGATAAAAGAAGAAGGAAAATGGGTCAAAATTAATTGATGAGGTAGCCAAGAGACTTGATAAGTCTTGATTTTTATTATTACCTTATTTTTATTTATTTATTTAGTCATTTATTTATTCATTCATTTGAGCCTCAAAGCCAAAGTTGTAATTTAATACAAGTGAAGCGAATTTTGGGCCTCAAAGTTCTGAAAAATTGCTTAGAACAGGTTATGGGTCAAAAGCCCAAGTATTTAGATTAGAACAGGTAAAGATGGGCCAAAAGCCCAAGTTAGCTTAGAACAAGATTTATGGATTTGGAGCTAATGGCTTAAGTCCTTTAGTCTCTCCCTTTCCCCTTTATATGCTAATTGTTTTTTGTTTTGTTAGATTAGTTAATAATCCCCATTAAATCGTCAAAACCCATTTTGCACAAATCTTGAAAATAAATTTTTCCTTAATCGATTTCTTTCAATAATTAACTTTTTCTCTTAAAGTTAGTCAAAAAGCTGTTTTCAAATAGTCTGGATAACTGCAAGTTAGCGGATACTCTTGGTGCCTTAACAACCTTCCAAGAGTATTAATAGGAACCACTTACTAGGAATTTCTAAACTTAAAAGATTTTTCTTATTTTGAATCTTTTAAGTAATATTTTAGTTTTTCTTGAGATTTTCTCAAAAATCAAATGGCGACTCTGTAATTTATTAAATTTTTTCAAAATTTTCTTTAAAGTTTTGAAATAGTTTAAAAATTTAAAAATAATGTTTTCCAAACCCTTCAAAATCGTAAAGGGGCAAACCAGTGTGGTGCAAATCCAGAATCAGTAAAATTTATAGATAATGCTCAAAATCCAACTTATGCAAATGCCTCCAACCAAAAGTGGCAGAGTCAGCCAACGTATCCTTGGGGAAACAACCAGCAACAATAGTTTTATCAGCAGCAACATAATGCTCAGGCTAGAAATATTAAAGAGACTTTGAAAAAGATTTTGGCCAACCAAGAATATATGGTTTTTGAAATAAAAAATCAGCAAGTGGCTCAGCAAAAATTAGAGCAGCAGTTAGGGCAACTATCCCAGGTACAAAATACCAAGCCTCAAGGTGGTTTGCCAAGTGATAATGAACTTTCAAAGCAAGTTATGGAAATCACTTTGACAAGTGTTAAAGAGCTTAATTACAAACCTCCAAAAAAGACTAAGGAGGTAGATTTAGAGTTAGAACTACAATAGGTTGCAGTGAAAGATATTGATAATTTGAGAAAGTTTGAGTACCTAAAATCTAAGGCTACTGAGCAGGTTACTGAAAGACCACCACCACCATTCCCTCAACGGTTCAAAAAGGACAAAAATAATACTTGTTTAAAGAAGTTCTTTGGCACATTCAGAGAACTTCACATTAATTTAGCTCTTGGAGATGTTTTGTAGGGAATGCCCAAGTATACCAAGTACTTGAAGGATGTGGTGACTAATAAGGTGAAGCTGCAGTACATTGAGATGGTGGCATTAACTGAGGAGTGCATCTCTATAGTAGTGAAAAATATGTCTGTGAAGCTTAAGGACCTAGGGAGTTTAATCCTCCCAATTAAGATTGGTGACGGTAAAGTAGTCCATGCCTTGAGTGATTTGAGAGCAAGTCTAAATTTGATTTATCTACCCATGTTCAAAATTCTTGGGTTTGGTAAGCCGAGACTATGCCCTTTGATGCTATAATTGGTGAACAAGACTTTAGTGAAGCCTGATGAAATAATGAGGACATCTTCATAAAGGTTGGTAACTTTGTAATTTTTGCTTATTTTATTATGTTGGATTATGATGCAGATTACAAGGGTACCGATAATTCTGTGACGTCCATTATTAGCCATAGGAAAAACATTGATAGACGTGAGAGAAAGAGCTCTTGCAATGAGATTGGATGACTAAAAGGAGGTTTTTGGAGCTTATAAGCCACTTAATCTACCTTCCCACTATAATGATTTGTGTATGATTATAGTGATGGACGTGGATAAGTGTGGGGTAGTAAAAAGTGCACCACCAAAGACCTCTTCAGACAGTTTCATTGAATTACTCGAGCCACCACCTAAGCTTAAATTGATGATGATTGATAAGCCTGAAAGGGCTAAAATTGCAAAAACTGTTGACCTACAAGTGTGATAAAGAGGATGAAGAAAAATATTTGAGTTGTGATTTTGGGTCGTTCCGTGACCCTATATCAGGCGCTGCTTGAGAGGCAACCCAAGTTAAGGTAGGTATTTACTTTTTGTATTTTTAATTTTTACTTTTCATAGATTTTGTTTTTGTTTGAGTCATAGGTTGATGAAAAGTCTGAGTACCGGAGACCCGATCTAAGAAGGATGGTAGAGACTAAGTGTAGGGTCTTCGGACCCTCTTGACGTTAAAAGATGCTACTAGCTAGGACTAGAGGCCTCAGGGAGTATTTCTCTCTACTTTTGAGTTTTCTATTGGGACAAAATAGACTTTTAAGTGTGGGGTGGGGAAATTCCTATTGTTTTGGGTGAAGTGATTGTCATAGGATCTTAGTATTTAGTTGTTTTTCTAGTTTTTGGGTTAAATATGAAAAATTTTAAAAATCACAAAAAATATTTTGCTTTTTAGTTTTTAGTTGTGGGTATCAGTTGAGTAGGTTCACACTTCACCCACCCCGTGGTTATTCTTTTTGGTTCTTTTTCATGGGGGCACCCCTTGAACCTAGTATCCTTTTTCTTTTTAGGAGTAAATTTTAATTTCTTGTGTTTAGCATTAGTGCTATATTCTGATTGGTGCTATGTGTGATTATATGATGCAAGTGGTTTTTGTATGTACAAGCATGTTTATTGTATGAATAACTACTTTTGAGACTCCTAGGCTCTAGTTTATGACTCATGTGTGTTGCTCGCTTAGTATTTAATTCATGTCATTGCATGGTTAAGAGTGTATGACGATCATAATTGAGTTGAGCATGTACCATTTGTGATGTGAGGTTGTTTTGTATTCCTTATTGCATGTGATGTCTGAAACTTGCCTAGTATGTGTGTAAAGTTGAAACACCCTGGGTTTAGGACCCTTAGAAAATTTCTTAGATTTCTAATTTTTAGACAAGATATGACTAGGGGGTACAGGTTGTATGCTGGGGTACGATTGGTAAGGTTTGGTCGTATGTTGACTAGTGTTGGTTGGTAGGTTGGATTGGTTTCTGGAATGGGTACGTCTTGGGTGGTACAATTTGTATGGTAGGGTATGAGTCATGCCATTGACTCATTTGGTAGACAGTGTTCAATATTTCTTTGATTCTATTCAGCCAGGGATACAATTTAGGGGTACTAATCGTATGGTTGGATATGACTTAGGTTGGGCAAGTCGTATGGTAGATAGTGTTGGTCCAAGAGGGAGGATCAAGGTATGAGTGGTGGGTACCACTCGTATGGAAAGGTATGACTGGTATGGTGAGTCATACCCATATGAGGGAATTTATAAAGTTTAAATAGGGGAAAGCTGGATATTTCCCCCACATAACCTATTAATGCCCCACGACTTATAACTAACTTGGGAGGTTATTTACCCTATTATTCTATCATTAAACACTTAGAAACTTTCTTAAACACTCTAAAATTCTCTCTAAGGCTTTTGGGTGATGGAAGGCTAAGGTTTTATCTAGAGGAGCAATTTGGGGCTTGTTGAGTGATTTCTCTCCATCATCTTCTAATCTAAGGCAAGATACTCCTCCCCCATTGTTTGTTCCAACTAAAGGCATATTTTATGCAAAGTTTTCATGGCATGATTATAGTATGGTTTTAGGGTTTTCAAAAATGTGTTGGGGTTTTGGTATTCAATGTTTAGTTATGGTTGTCCCATATTTTAATTATATTTTTACATGATTTAATGGTGGTTTGGACAATTAGTTGCACGGAAAGGTTAGTTGATAATTGGTTTTGGTTTTGGAAATACTATGCCCCAACATGTTTATAAAATGCCTATGAGAATGCTTTTACTACAATATTTGATTTTCAATGGAACTATTGCATGGTATGGTTTGGGAATGGAACCCTAATGGTATAAATGGTTTAAATAGTTTGGAATGGTTAAAACGGTAAGGTTTGGTGGTCATAGTTATGGTTAATTAAACTTCCTTGTGGGGTACAAGGGAATCCCCTAATTAAACATGCTAATGAACAACTTTTGGTGTACATGGGATTCCCCCAAGAAAACTTAATAATGAAACACTTGAGGGGTACATGGGATTCCCCCAAGAAAATAATGAAACACTTGAGGGGTACATGGGATTCTCTCAAGTCAACTTGATAAAGTAACCTATGGGGACATGGGAATCCCTAAAGGTTTGGCTAAGGAAATTACTTGAAAGTTATAGTTGGTATGATAATACCACTACTCATAGCCTTGGTTAATAATTATGGTCTAATGGTTTGGTTGGATGGAAATGGTTTTATTTAGGCAATAATGGCGGGGTGTGATAGCTAACCGTGAAGGTATAAGTCCAATAAATGGGCATCGGAAACTCATGTTTGCCAATATGAGAGGAGGTCATAGCGACCATATATGATACTAGGAGGTACATGGGAATCCTCCAAGTACACTATACATATGTATTATAGAGAGAAAAGTGTACTTAGGAATCCCCTGCTCTTATGGTATCTCCTATTTATGCAGCTACACATATCGAGGCCTGCTCAAGGGGTTACACTGGACCCATATAGCCCGTGGGTAGTTTTAGGACAGTTAAGCTACACATACCCAGGTTAATGGTTTTTGGTTCCCTTTCCCGGCATAGTTATATATATATGTATGGTTTATATGCATATGGTTGGTTTACTTTGTTTTAATGGATGGTATTATTTTATCCTTACACTAAGTTTCTTGATAGCGTTCATCCGCTAACCCATCTTCGGGCGGCTGTATCCCCACACGATGCAAAAATTGGCTATTCTACTCCTCATGCTTAGTGTTCAGCTTCGGGATTGGTTATTGGATTGAAGTGGAGATCTTCCATATTTCAAAAGGCTCTATTTCTTTCTTGGATGTTTATATTTACTTTGGTTTCTTTATGGATATTAGTTTAGGCTATGGTTGGTGGCATGTCCCAATCAGATATTGGTTTTATTTTGGTTAGAGGCTTTTGTAGAACTATTATGGGTTGGTATGAGCAGGATTTGTATGGATGTCAGTCTTAGTATTGGCATTGGTATTGGGGCTGATACCATTAGACTAAATTTCTCATAGTTCCATCCTTTTATGCAATGTTATATAACTTGGTTTGGTTATTGATTTCATTTATGGTTTTGGCCTAGTTTGGTTATCGGATGGGTTTAGTTGATTGGAATCAGTTGGGTCAGTCATGGTTATAGACCTATCCCAGAGTCTGGAATTGGATAATTACGCTATCTTGTTATATGCTCAAAATTCAGCCAACTCAGGGTAGGTGGCTGGAGGTTGGGTTGGGTAATGGGGGTAGTCTCCGGTCCTAGTCTGATCTAGGACGCCCATTACAACAAGGCCCTGTATTAGGTCATGTCAAAAGCAAAATAAAGAGAGTAGGTTTAGGAGATGATATGGGAATTTCTTTGATAGCCATGTTTTATAACCTTGTGCATAATCCTAGCTAGCCTTATTGAGCCTATAAATGAGTTTATTAGTAGCCTCATATGTAGATCATTTTCTTTCTTTGGTTTGACCTTAATTTGACTCCAAGCTCCTAATGCTTTAGTTGAGAATTAATGAAGTGAATGAGTGTGAGAATAAGTAGAAAAGAGTTGAAAGTGAGGCCCTAAAAAGTAGTTTTTAGTGTTACTAAATTGAAATGTGTTGTGAGTGGGAGTTGTGTGATGAAAAAGAAGGATATTATGCTAAAATTTGATTTTGAGATGATTAAAAATACTCCCTCCACATTATATCTGACAGGCATAATGAGATGGGGCAAAACGAAAGAGGATAGGTATGATAGAAGTGGAAAAAATTGGTTGTTAATAGATTATTCTTATTGTTCATGAGATGTATTAAAGCGCTTAGGGAAGTTAGTCACTAATTTTAGCCAAATAGTTCCAACTCGTCCCTTAGCCTACATTACAACCTTAAGGACCTATTTGATCCTAAGTCCTAACATTCTGATATTATTGGAGTACTGCAAGCCTATGGTTCATCATGTGTAACTCATGAATTCTTTTTTAGAGTGAGCATAAATTGATTCTCATGACCGTTCTTGTAAAAATTGCTTCTATGTTAGTGAGAGTATAGGTAGCTCTCTTATTGTGAGGGATCTTCCTGAACATGCGGAGGTACGGGCTGATTACCGTTCCTTCTTCTGTTACTCTTTATGCGAGGCATTTTTTGTCCACAGAAGGAAAGACGAATTAGAAAGAGAGTTTAAATAGAGCTCATGCTCATTCGTACAACATTAATACTTAAAGAAGGGAAACTTTTCCTAAAACATATTGTAGCCTCTTGACCATAAGTATGGAGCGCTTCACACCCATGCACAAGACTCTATTCAACATGGCTTTTCAAAATCCCTAGGACACAATCAAACCATAGGCTCTGATACCAAGTTTTGTCATGACCTGAGGCTACCCCATAGTCATGACAATGGTGCTTACGATCACAAGTGACCACAAGCTAATCCATAAGATGGTATCTGCTGTGAGCACTAAGTAAACTGATAATGAAAAACATATGCAGAGCTAACTAAGTAAAGCCATAAGGTTTAAAAATACTGATAAATCACAAATTTGAGTGTCTGAGAACATACTGAAAAGACTGATAAAACAACTAAAAAACGAACAAACTATCTGAATATCCTAAAAGCCTCTAACTGGCTGACTGAAGATTTGATGCGAAAAACCCCTAACTAACTCCAAACTAACTCAAATAGAGAAATACTAAAATACTAAATGAAGATAAACTTATCCTCAAAAGATGAGGACTTACCATTGTTGATGAAGTGCTGAACTTATTTATGCATGATTAGGAAATTGTGCATCCGAGCCTATGATATAAGACATCATAGCGCGAAGAAAGTATGTGGTCAGTACTTTAAATATACAGGTATATGAGATGAGGTTAGGCTGAAATGCATACGGTCATGTGCATGAAATACTGTCTGACTGAATAACATAAGATAATGACTGATACATAACATATGTGAAAGCTGTAAAATCTGAGAATACATGACCAAGTATATAACCTGATACTAAAGTAGTCTGTAAACTAAAATACTAAAATCTGATAACTGAATAACTGATAAACTATATGCTATGGTCAATCAAACCTGAACTAAATTTTGTACTGAATATTAAAATGCGACTATGAGAGCTAGCTATAATTGACATGCCTTAAATCTATTGTCAGGGTCCAACCTGTAACCCCAGTTGGAAGGATGTTAGTACCGTGCCACAGGTACT
This sequence comes from Capsicum annuum, assembly GCF_002878395.1. Taxonomy (NCBI): domain Eukaryota; kingdom Viridiplantae; phylum Streptophyta; class Magnoliopsida; order Solanales; family Solanaceae; genus Capsicum; species Capsicum annuum. The sequence goes on from NC_061113.1 coordinate 173,817,645, forward strand.
AATGCTGGCTATGTGGATCCACTAATATGAAATTCCGAAGGACTAGGGTGTCATGCCTAATTGACGGGGGACCCCTCAAAGTCTACGGTGGCACCGTAGGTCTGGAACTTAAGGACTGCTGCTTAGGTCTCAATGCCTAACTGACGGGGGAGTCAAATGCCTCATGCCTAACTTATGGGGGAGACAAATACCTCATACCTAACTGATGTGGGACACGCCATCCCTATGTTCACTCTGTGCTAAGATTTACTCCCAACTGAAAGACACTTATTATTAGACTGAACTAATCTTAAATGAACCAATCAACTGATCATAATAGTTGACTAAATAATAATAATTATGGTTTATCTGAAACCGTTCTATAAATACTGAACTATGTAAACAGCTAAATTTCGGGTATTCATAACCCCCATCACTGAATGGGAATAACAATAAGGACACATGAAAGCTTTGAAACCATAATGGGATATCATTTTTCAAAATACATCACTTTAGCATTTCATCAAACACATGGGAGTCATGAACTTAAACATGGGAATAGGTAAATCATGTGATAATAACACAATTACAGTACTAAACCATGAGTTAGCGATTTAACATGAAAAATATCATTATTTAAACGTGTAAAGGGGTCTATTTCATCAAAACACTTGTAAACACAATACAAAATTGAAATTCATATGAGCTTTATGGAGGTAATTCATCATAACCATGTAAAATTTCATAATAAATCATAATTTAATATCAAAATAGGTTCGTGGACTCCATGGTGAAAGAAACCCATGGATGAACATGACACATACTTTTAACATTCACACTTGGAAGGGAAATACAATCTTGAAAGCTTTCTTGAAAGTTTTTGAATTGGGAAGCTTGAGTTCTTGGTTTTCTTAAAGAGGAGATGAATAAATTTGAGATTCTTGGGAGGTAGTTAGGGTTTCTTTAAGAGAAAATTGAAGGAGAATGGGCAAATTACGCCCAAATTGCTGATATAAGTCGTGTTATGACGACTTGGATTGAGGGAAAAAGATGCTACAACCGCCAGACATTTTAATTTGTAATTGAAAGCGTATTAAGGAGGTACCGCGATGCGATGAGCCATCCATCACTATAATGACCACGTCGTGATGCTATCGCGATGACTCGCTATTTTCAAAATCCAAACATGACCTAATCCCCGTTCAAAAAATCTAAAACTTCTCCGAGATATGCCCCTTACACCTCTAAACATGAATTAACTTAAAAACTTATGTTTCGGGGTTGGGAGGGCCGATTTAAAAATTCTTGAAGTTGAGAGGCAAAAAATAAGACTAAGTCCCCAACACCTAGTGAAATTTTCAGGTTCTAAGCCTCTTATACATGCACTATGAGTTGAACTAAACTAAGAAAAGTATGGGGCAATGCATATCAATATTATGGCAATTTTCATGTTCATGATATAAATATAAGATAGCAATAGTTAAATGTGTTTTTTTGGCTTTATTCTTTGATTATTATGGATAAAGTTTTGATCTTTGCTTAAAAGACGTAGTTATGCTTTGTTTAAATTCATTACTAGAGGATATGTTTATTTTTAGCATGTGAGGTTGTTTCCTTTATATTGAAAAGAATAGTTAATATTGATTGTTTCTCCTTTTGACTTTATTCTTTGATTATTTTGGATAAAGTTTTGATCTTTGCTTAAAATATGTACTCATGCTTTGTTTAAATTCATTGTTGGTGGGAATGTTTGTTTTTAGCATGTAAAGTTATTTTCTTTATGTTAAAAATAATAGTTAATATTGATTGTTTTACCTTTTGACTTTATTCTTTGATTATTATGGACAAGGTTTTGATCTTTGTTTAAAATGTGTGCTCATGATTTGTTTAAATTCGTTATTGGTGAATATGTTTGATTTTAGTATGTAAAGTTGTTTCGTTTATGTTGAAAAGGAATGGTTACTATTGTTAAGGTTCTGTGAAATTATTTATCAATTTGAAGTAGTGAGTTACTTGTTTTCGTGGTAAAACTATCTTTGATTTTCTATTATTTAGATTGAAAATTTGTTACGGTTATAGATTTTATTGAAATGGTGTAGAACTAAAATAGGAACACATATTAATTCTTTTTCTTTTATCTTTTCTTTTGCATGAATCTAGTTTGGAGTCCAAATGAACTCCTTTCCTCTTGCATTTCGTAATGGTCCAATGAGGCCCATCTCTCCGAGTCAAGTCCAAAGTTTAAACCCAAAGTCGATTATATTGCCTTATTTTTATTTATTCATTTAGTCATTTATTTATTCATTCTTTTGAGCCTCGAAGCCAAAGTTGTAACTTAATACAGGTGAAGCGAATTTTGGGCCTCAAAGGTTCGAAAACTTACTTAAGATTTAAGGGTTTGGACCTAATGGCTTAAGTCCTTTAGTCGTTCCCTTTCCCCTTTGTATGCTAATTGTTTTTAGTTTTCTTAGACTTAGTTAATAATCCCCGTTAAGTCATCAAAACCCGTTTTGCACAAATCTTGAAAATAAATTTTTCCTTAATTAATTTCTTTCAATAATCAACTTTTTCTCTTAAAGTTAGTCAAAAAGTTATTTTCAAATGGTCTGGATAACCGCAAGTTAGCGGATACTCTTGGTGCCTTAACAACCTTCCAAGAGTATTAATAGGAGCCAATTACTCGGAATTTCTAAACTTAAAAGATTTTTCCTATTTTGAATCTTTTAAGTATTATTTTTAGTTTTTATTGATATTTTCTCAAAAATCAAGTGGCGACTCTATAATTTCTGAAATTGTTTCAAAATTTTCTTTAAAGTTTGGAAGTAGTTTAAAAATTAAAAAATAATGTTTTCCAAACCATTCAAAATTGAAAAAGGGCAAAACAGTGTGGTACAAATCCAGAATCGGTAAACTTTATAGACTATGCTCAAATTTCAACTTATGCAAATGCCTCCAACCAAAAGTGGTAGAGTCAGCCAACGTATCCTTGGGGAAACAACCAGCAATGATAGTTTCAGTAATAGAAACATAATGCTCAGGCTAGTAACATTAAAGAGACATTGAAAAATATTTTGGCCAACCAAGAATATATGGTTCTTGAAATAAAAAATCAGCAAGTGGCTCAGCAAAAATTAGAGCAGCAGTTGGGGCAACTAGCCCAGGTACAGAATACCAAGCCTCAAGGTGGTTTGCCAAGTGATGATGAACTTTCAAAGCAAGTTATAGAAATCACTTTGATAAGTGTTAAAGAGCTTAATTACAAACCTCTAAAAAGACTAAGGAGGTAGATTTAGAGTTAGAACCACAATAGGTTGCAGTGAAAGATATTGATAATTCGAGAAAGTTTGAGTACCCGAAACTAAGGCTATTAAGTAGGTTGCTGAAAGACCACCACCACCATTCCCTCAACGATTCAAAAAGGACAAAAAGAATGCTTGTTTTAAGAAGTTATTAGGCACATTCAGAGAACTTCACGTTAATTTAACTCTTGGAGATATTTTGTAGGGAATGCCCAAGTATACCAAGTACTTGAAGGATGTGGTGACTAATAAGGTGAAGCTGCAGGATATTGAGATGGTGGCATTAACTGAGGAGTGCATCTCTGTAGTAGTGAAAAAGATGTCCGAGAAGCTTAAGGACCTAGGGAGTTTAACCCTCCCAATTAAGATTGGTGATGGTAAAGTAGTCCATGCCTTGAGTGATTTGGGAGCAAGTATAAATTTGATTCCTCTACCCATGTTTAAAATTCTTGGGTTTGGTAAGCCGAGACCATGCCTTTTGATGCTATAATTGGCGAACAATACTGTAGTGAAGCCCGATGAAATAATTGAGGACATCTTCATAAAGGTTGGTAGCTTTGTAATTCTTGATTATTTTATTATTTTGTATTATGTTATAGATTACAGGGGTATCGATTATTCTGTAATGTCCATTATTAGCCACAGGAGTAGTGTTGATAGACGTGAGAGAAGGAGCTCTCACAATGAGATTGGATGACGAAGAGGAGTTATTTTAGAGCTTATAAGCCACTTAATCCACCTTCCCACTATAATGATTTGTGTATGATTACAGTGATGGATGTGGATAAGTGTGGGTTAGTAAAAAGTGCACCACCAAAGACCTTTTTAGACAGTTTCATTGAATTACTCGAGCCACCACCTAAGCTTAAATTGATGATGGTTAATGAACCTGAAAGGGCTAAAATTGTAAAAGCTGTTGACCTTGAGACTTCACACTCAAGATGCCAAAAATGAATAAGAAGATGTCCTATAAGTAGGATAAAGAAGATGAAGAAAAATATTTGAGTTATGATGTTGGGTCGTGCCGCGACACTAAATTAGGTATTGCTTGAGAGGCAACCTAAGTTAAGGTAGGTATTTGGTTTTTGTATTTTTAGTTATGGTTTTCCCATATTTTAATTATGTTTTTACTTGCTTTAATGGTGGTTTGGACAATTGGTTGCATGTAAAATGTTAATTGGTAATTGGTTTTGGTTTTGGAAATACTATCTCTCAACATGTTTATAAAATGCATATGAGAATACTTTTACTATAATATTGGATTTTCAATGGAACTATTGCATGGTATGGTTTGGTAATAGAACCCTAAATGGTATAAATGGTTTAAATAGTTTGGAATGGTTAAAACAACAAGGTTTGGTGGTCATAGTTATGGTTAATTAAACTTCCTTATGGGGTACAAGGGAATCCCCTGAGTAAACATGCTAATGAACAACTTTTGGGGTACATGGGATTCTCCCAAGCAAACTTAGTAATGAAACACTTGAGCGGTATATGGGATTCCCCCAAGTCAACTTGATAAAGTAACCTATGGGTACATGGGAATCCCTTAAGGTTTGACTAAGGAAATTACTTGAAAGTTATAGTTGGTATGATGATACAACTACTTATATCCTTGGTTACTAATTATGGTCTAATGGTTTGGTGGGATGGAAATAGTTTTAAGTGGGCAATAATGGCAGGGTGTGATTGCTAACCATGAAGGTATAACTCCAATAAACAGGCTTTGGAAACTCATGTTTATCAACATGAGAAGAGGTCATAGTGACCATATATGATACTAAGAGGTACATGGGAATCCTCTAAGTACACTGTACATATGTATCATAGAAAGAAAAGGATACTTTGGAATCCCCTACTCTTATGGAATCCCCTACTCTTATGGAATCCCTTGCTCTTATGGTATCTCAAGGGGTTACACTAGACCCATATAGCCCATGGGTAGTTTTAAGACAATTAAGCTACACATACCCAAGTTAATGATTTTTGATTCCCTTTCCCAGCATGGTTATATATATATATATGGTTTGTATGCATATGGGATGTTTACTTGGCTTTACTGAATGACATTATTTTATCCATACACTGAGTTTCTCGCTAGCGTTCATCTGCTGACCCATCTTTAGGTGGCTGTATCCCCACATAATGCAGGAATTGGCCATTCTACTCCTTATGCTTAGTGTTCTGCTTTGGGATCGGCTATTGGATTGAAGTGGTGAGCTTCCATATTTTTGAATGCTCCATTTTTTTTCATAGATGTTTATACTTACTTTGGTTTCTTTATGGATATTAGTTTATGCTATGGTTGGGGGCCTGTCCCAATCGGATATTGGTTTTATTTTGGTTAGAGGCTTTTGTGGAACTACTATGGGTTGGTATGGGTGGGATCAGTATTAATGTCAGTCTTAGTATTGGCATTGGTATTGGGGCTGATACCATTGGGCTAAATATCTCATTGTTCCATCCTTTTATGTTATGTTATGGAACTTGGTTTGGTTATTGATTTGGTTTATCGTTTTGGTCTGGTTTGGTTATCGGTTGGGTTTGGATGATTAGACTTGGTTGGGTCAGTCGTGGTTATAGACCTATCCCAGAGTCTGGAATTGGATAATTATGATATTTTGTTATATGCTCCAAATTCAGCCAACTTAGGGCAGGTGGCTGGAGGTTGGGTTGGGTAATGGGGGTGGTCTTCGGTCCTGGTCAGATTTGGGATGCCCATTACAACAAGGCCCTGGGTCGGGTCATGTCAAACGCAAAATAAAGTGAGTAGGTTTAGGAGATGATATGAGAATTTCTTTGATATCCATATTTTATACCCTTTTTTATCTACCCTTTTACATTATCCTAGCTAGCCTTATTGAGCCTATAATTAAGTTTATTAGTAACCTTATATTTATCTTATTTTCTTTCTTTGGTTTGACCTTAATTTGACTCCAAGCTTCTAATTCTTTAGCTGAAAATTAATAAAGTGAATGAGTGCGAGAATAAGAAGAAAAGAGTTGAAAGTGAGGCCCTAAAAAGTGGTTATTAGTGTTGCTAAATTGAAATGTGTTGTAAGTGGGAGTTGTGTGATGAAAAAGAGGGATATTATGCTAAAATTTGATTTTGAGATGATGAATAATACTCCCTCCACATTATATCTGACGGGCATAATGAGATGGAGTAAACCAAAAGAGGATGGGTATGATAGAAGTGGAAAAAATTAGTTGTTAATAGATTGTTCTTATTGTTCATAAGATGTATTAAAACGCTTAGGAAAGTTAGTCACTACTTTTAGCCAAATAGTTTCAACCCGTCCCTTAGCATACATTACAACCTTAAGGACCTATTTGATCCTAAGTCCTAACATTCTGATATTATTGGAGTACTGCAAGCCTATGGTTCATCATGTGTAACTAATGAATTCTTTTTGAGAGTGAGCGTAAATTGATTCTCATAACCGTTCTCATAAAAGTTGCTTCTATGTGAGTGAGTATAGGTAACTCTCTTGTTGTGAAGGCATATATTTAATGATAGTTGGGTGATTTGTATGATCTCTTTAATTGAGTAATATTCATGAGTTTGCCAACTTGGTAAGCCAATTCTTGAGGTTAGAATGTCTTAGAGTAGTATTCTTGAGCTTTCAATTGTGTGTATAACATGCTTAGGGTAAAAACTTGCATTCTGTGTAGTCATTGCAGTACTAGCTTGAGCGTCTCACTTTTTATAGAAGTATAGAGTCTTCTCTAATTATGATACTTATAATGAAGAACTGTTCAAGAACAAATAAGGCTTTAAGTGTGGGGTGATGATTTGAGGTGGATTTATGCACCTCAGTGTTGTTATCCAGGCTTATTTAGCTTAGTTTTGAGGATTTCTCTTATGCTTAATATGTAATTCTTGGAATAAAGAAGCATCTAAGGGTTATGTTATGCAATTGTAATGTTCAAAGTGTTCTCATAGTGAATTTGGAGTCAAAACACCAAGTTAAGAATCAAGGAACAAAAACTACTATTCTTAGCTTGAGCTATGGCCTTTACTAGTTCATTGTCTTGATGTGTATCTTGTTTGAGCTCTAATGTGTGGTATTTGATGCTATGGAATGCTTGGAGACCCGATCATCATGATAACTAGAGGTTGCACAAGCTGGAAATTGGGTGGAAATAACTTCACAAAGCTTGGACTTGGAGGACAAAAGCATGGGACAAAATTAGACCAAAAGTTGGATGTTTTGAAGTGCTTGGCGTACCACACTGCCTAGGTGTTGCCATAATAAATCAGGCACTGCTTGGGAGGAAACCCAAGTTAAGGTAGGTATTTACTTTTTGTATTTTTAGTTTTTACTTCATGTAGTTTTTGTTTTTGTTTGAGTCACAAGTTGATAGGAAGTTTGAGGACCAGAGACCCGAGCTAAGGAGCATGGCAAAGATTAAGTGTGGGGCCCCGGACCCTCTTGATGTTAAAAGATTCTACTAGCTAGGATTGGAGGCCTTAGAGAGTATTTTTTCTCTACTTTTGAGTTTACTTTAGCGATAACATAAATTTTTAAGTGTGGGGTAGGGAAAGTCCCATTATTTTAGGTGAAGAGATTGTGGTAGGATCTTAGTAATTAATTGTTTTCCAATTTTTAGGTTAAATTTGATGTTATAATTTGCATTTAGGATAGGAATATACCTAAGTTTCCTATTTATTTCAATTACGGGATGAAATATGAAAAAGAGTTAAGTGAGTCACATGCGAAGATGAAGAAGAGGGACAAATTCTTCACCCGTACATGGAAAAAGGTAAAGGGTTTGTGAAAGGTACTGAAGCCAAGAGAGCCACTTCCCTCTGCGAGGTAAGAAATTGATGAAAAGATTTTAGCATAGTGGATCAAAGATGATGAGTCTGATGCTAAGGATGAGGAGACTGAGAGTGACAGCAGCCAGTGATGTGGCTTCAGGGAGCCCTTTTTACTCTTATATGGTTTAATATTATGCAGTGAGGACACTACTATCTTTTGGTTGGGGGTGCCCTTGTGTTCATATTTCTCGTTTGTTATGGATGTTTGTAGTATTTGAATGTTCTTATATTTTATTTTGGATATTGTTATTTGGATAATGATATTTGGATATTTTGATGTTTTGTTATGGATATTGGGTACCCTTGCCCTCTATATTCTTTTTGTGGATTTTGTTGGATTAGTTGTTTTTCATTTGTTTTCATTACTAGAAGTACTTTTTTTTCTTTTGCTATTCCTTTTGGACGATCCTTTCCCTATGATGGATTAAGTGACGACATTCTTAAGGGAAAATATCATTATTTTTAGGTATTGGAGTCATTTATGCAGGAGAAGTCTGAGTACCCGTAGCATTATGAATTGGGATTGACTTTTGCTAGTTCTTTTGGATGATCCTTTCCCTATGATTGATTGAGTGATGACATTCTTAAGGGATAATCGTTATTTTAAGTGTTGGAGTCGTATATGCAGGTGAAGTCTGAGTAGCCAATTGCTATGGAAAAGTCTGAGTAATCATAGTATTATTGCCCTTATTAGAGCCAGAATAAGAGATTATAGCTTTCTTGGTGCTAACAATAGTTAGTCCTGCATGGCGAAATGTGAAATAAGCATCCCCCTTGATCTAGATTTTTTTGTGAAAATCAAGGGCATGGAAGTGAATGATATTATAACAATGCTTTGCCTCTTTTCATGACTCATATTTCTTTAGTTGGTGGTATGGAAAATGACTCCTTTTGCTCTTTAGAAGGAAGTACAATTGACCCTTCTAAAATAGTTTGCATGCCATGTGTGGTGAGTATTGGTTGAATGATTCTTGTGCTTACTTGTGTCATCTAGAACTTGCCTTGTTGGTTTTTCAAAGCTAGTCTTGATTATATGCGGTTGGTGAAACGATCTTAGGCTTTTCTTGTGATTGTTGGAAACTATTTTATCCTAAATATCCTACCCGTGCATGAATTGTATCACTACTCACCCTTTTTAGCCTATTAACCTTTCTTTGGCAATCACATTACAAGTCCTGAACCATTTGAAAATTATCCCTCTCTTCAACCCTACCCTCATTGAACTAAAAGCATAAGTTGGGATATGATTAAACTTGAAAGAGGTAATCATGTGCCATGATCTTGTAAATAAGTGCCTAAAAGCAAATCAATGATAGAAAATGAAGGAGAAAAATAAAGGAAACAATAAGAGAAAGAGTAAGAAATTACAAAAAAAAAAAGAGAGTAAGAAAAGAAGGAAAAAAAGAAAAACGTGAATTGCAAAAAGAAAAAAAAGAACGCTTTCAATGGGATGGGTGAACTAAAGTAAAAAAGATAGGAACATGTGTGGTTTAAAAAGAAGTGAAGTGGTTATCGATCCAAGTTTGATATAGTTAGTGTTATGTGGAGTTCAAGGAGGGTGTAGTCACTTTTATCCTAAATGCTTGTCCTACCCTTCCCCGTGCCTACATTACAATCTAGAAAAAGTCTTTCAGGATCTCTAACCAAGTATTTTTGAGTTAGTAGCGACCAAAATAAGGGCAAGCATATGACATGATACTTGTTTGTATGTAGAAATTCTTTGTGAGTGTGAGTGCTCGAACATTCGTCCCTTGTTGCATGTTGAAAATATGGTGTGTTGGGACTTCCTTTAGTGACAAGGCATGTAAACTAGGATAAATTGGTGAAGTTGACTTATTTCGAAAGTAAGGCGAAGGAGCATGTTTGATTTACTATTGGTGGAGAGTCACTTCTTGAGAATTATTTTTTGTTACTTGATTTTTATTGATATTTCATTGCATTCTTGAAATGTTTTAAAATTTGTGGGAGTTTTATAGTCAACACTTTACATGCTTGTTAACTATGTGCTAGTTCCAACTAAAGTCATAGTTATGGTGACCGTGTGTGTGAAAGTGTTGGCTTCGATAATTGATAGTCTCATTGAGATTGTGAAGTTATGTTGCTTGAGGACAAGAAAAGTCTTTAAGTTGGGGGTGTTGATGAGTGGCAATTTTGCCACCCATTTATATCTCATTTCTTGCACATTATTGTGACTAAATTAATGATAGGAGACTAATTCCCTAATGAAATGCACAAATTTTTGGTATTTGTGGACTTTTAGAGAAATATAGTGAAAGAAGAGGGAAGTTGAAGCAGGAAAGGAGAAAAAAAGTCAGCTGAGCAGGACAAAAAGGCTAAAGATGTATCTCAGGATACGACCCTCATATGCTGCTAACGTGACTGACAGATAGGTGAATATGATGTGATTGTGAAAAGATGCGTTGCGATTGTGACTGGAGGTAAGGGTGATATTATTGCAAGACGATGCATCACGATCACAAAAGTCTAGATAGTAGCAAAGTTGCGATCGTGATAAAAAGTTACGATCATAGCTGACTGGCAATTCTCAAAGGCAATGATGGAATTTCACATGGCTCAATCCCAAAACATAAAAGGGCCAATCCCTAAGTTTTCCAATATCTAATTTTCAGTCTTATTGATCTAAGAATATATTTTTGAACTAATTTTTAGGGAGAAATATCCTTTAAGTGATTTCCAAGTGAGGATTTAGTTATTTCATTGGATAATTGTTGAGATTTAAAGCTTGGAAATACATTTCTTTTGCCTTTCATTTAAGAATTTAATGCTGATTTTGGTATATTATTCTTCTTTATCTCCATGATTAGATAAATCTAAATCTTGTGGTTATGCTTAAAGAGAGATATGTTAGCAAAGTTGTGGAAGGTGGAGATCCTGGGGGGACTAATACTGGAATCTCCTATTTGCCGATATGAGGTTTGGTCTTGGTAACTGAGTGCATGATATCACAGTTACATTTTAGGAGATGTACTAGTCAACTCAGGTTTAATCTTGGGTTCGTGCGACTAACACACACTGGAGCCCTTTCAACAGGGGGAGCTATACCCATATAGCCCATGGGCGGTGTTAGGACGGCCAAGCTATACAACCCAGGTTAAGGGTTTTAAATGTATACTAAACCCGATCCCCTTTCTCGGCATGGTGTATGTATGTGTTTACACATGATTATTTACTTTGGTTTTGAATAATGGCATTATTTTATCCTTATCCTAATACATGCTAGCATTCACCTGCTAATCGTCTTTGGAAGTTGTATCCCCGCACGATATAAGAACCGATATACTACTCCTCCTGCTCAGTGATTTGGATTCGAGGACAACTTTGTGTCAGACTGAAGTATTGAGTTTCTATACTCCGGGAGTCTCCATTTCATGCTATGGACTTCTTCTTATACTTTTATTTATTTTTAAGACTTTGGTTTTGTCTATGGTCGGGCATATTTCCCGACCAGATGTTCTTGGATTTTAGTTAGAGACTTTGTGTGAATACTATGGGCATGGACAGTGTCGGTATTGGTGTCAACCTTCGCATTGGTATTGGTATTGGGGTTTACACCGGTTGGATATTTGGTTGGATATGTTTATAAACTTTTTAAATGCCTTTTAATTAATTTTGTTTTATCTTGTTATATGTTTAAAATTAATCCGACACAGGGTACAAGGCGGGTATGATTGGGTATTGGGGGCAGTCTCTGGTCTGGGTAGGACTTGATATGCCCGAAACGACTAGGACCTGGTTTGGGTCATATCAAATTGGTATCAGACCCCTAGGTTCATGGTCACTTAGGAGTCTACAAAGCCGTGTTGAGTAGAGGCTCTTACAAGGGTGTGTAGCGCGCCATACTCATAAGGGAGAGGCTACGAGACATTTAGGAGTATTTCTCTTTCTTGTGTTCTATTTTTGAGCTATAGAGTCTAAGGTACTGAATTCTCTTCTAATTTTTATTTGTTGGCTTTTCAGATCATGCCTCCACAATGATTAAAGATAATGGAAACTCCTCTGTCCTACCCGAGGACAATGCTGATAGGACCCATTCTACTTATGGGTTCCAGACCCCGTCTAGGGGACTAGTTCCTAATTGCCCTCCTATAGTTCCACCAACTCCTTTTAGTTATTCTCAAACTCCTTAGACTGGTGTGATGAATGTTGTGTCTCGTCTGTCTATCCATATGCTGGCTTAATTGGTAGTTTCTTAGGCTGAGCGTAGTACTTCTGCTACTCTATCTTCTAAGGTCATAAGGGTTGGACAATTCCTGAGGATGAAACCTCTAACCTTTATCGGTGTTAAGGTGGAGGAGGATCCTCAAGGTTTTTTGGATAAGATGGAAAAAATCTTTTGTGTTATGTATTCCAATAATATGGAAGGCGTGGAGTTTTCCACCTACCAACTGAAGGATGTGGTATACTAATGGTATAAGGAATTGGACCAATCAAGGGGTGATGATGCTGAGTCAGCTCTGTGGGAGGATTTTAGTAATGCTTTCTTATACCGCTTCTTTCCTCAAGAGTTTAGGGAAGCTAAGGAGAAGAGTTTGTTAATCTGAATCAAGGCAAGATGTCAGTCAATAAGTATGCCTTGAAGTTTCACCAGTTATCTAGATATGCTCCGGAGATGGTTTCTAGCATGAGGGCTAGAATAAGGAAGTTCGCTTTTGGGTTTTCTAGAGAATTGATTTTGGAGAGTAAGGATGCCTTGCTGATCAAGGACATGGATATCTCCAGGTTGGTTGTGTATATGCAGTAAGTGGAAGAGAAGAAGAAAAAGCACGCTAAAATAGTTGTGAGGCAGAATAAAAAGTTTAGACTTTCTAAGCAGGATGGTGGCCAGCAGAAAAGTGGCAGGGATGGGGGAAAGTGACCCAAGAAGAAGTGGGCCAATTTTGGGTCTAACTTGGCGACTAGTGCTCCCTACCCAAAGTCATTGAAAGACATATGTTTTCATAGTGGTGACAACTTTATGGAACAAAGTTCCTAATCTCAAGCTATAGGGCCCAGTCAGCTCCATCCTACCCTTCCTATAGATTTTATGATAGATTTCATTGAGGCTACTATGAAGAAGGAAGGGATAAGTGCTTCAGCTGTGGTTAGCCAGGGAATATGATTAAGAACTATCCATTAGTCAAGGTTTCTTCGAGGGCACGCAGGGTTCCAATTGCCTTTTTTTAACTCTGGCACCAAAGGGTACACCATCTGGTTTCGGTACTGGTCAGAACTATCTCTATGCACTCACTACCTGATAGAAGTGTAAGGCATCTCCTGATTTCGTGACTGGTATGTTGAAACTTTTCTCATATGATATATTTTGTTTACTTGATCTGAGGTCCTTTCTCTCTTATGTGACCCCATTTATGGTTGTGTATTTTGGTTTTGGTCCCGAGTATGTTTTGGACCTTTTTTCTATTTTTACCTAGGTGGGTAACTCTGTGGTGGCTAGGAGAGTCTATAGGGGTTGTGTGGTATATGTGGGTGGTCAGGAGACTTTGGTAGATTTGTTTGAATTAAACATGATTAATTTTGATAACATATTGGGGATGGATTGGTTGCACTCGTTCTATGTTTTTATAGACTTTCAGACCCATAAGGTCGTGTTTAAATTTCCTAATGAAGCGGTTATTGAGTGGGAGGGTGGTTCCCTAGCTCCTAAGGGGAAGTTTATATCATATCTTAGAGCTTGAAGATTGATCTCCAAGGGGTGTCTCTACCATTTGGTCCATGTTAAAGATTCTAAGTCGGAAGGTCCTTTTTTGCATTCTGTCCCGATGGTGAATGAATTTCCTAAGGTCTTCCCTAATGACCTTCTTTGTGTTCTTCTTGATAGGGAGATTGAGTTTGGTATTGATCTTGTTTTGGACACTTGTCCAAAATTATTTCCTCCGTATAGAATGGCTCAGCTGAGTTGAAGGAGCTTAAGGATCAACTAAAGGATCTTTTGGACAAGGGTTTCATCTATCCTAGTGTGTCCCATGGGGTGCATCTGTGTTATTCGCGTATAAGAAGAATGGTTCCCTTTAGATGTGTTTTGATTATCGACAGTTGAATAAGGCGATGATAAAGAATAAGTACCCTCTTCCAAGGATAGATGATATTTTTGATCAGTTGCAGGGTGCTAAGTTTTTCTCCAAGATTGATCTTCGATCTAGGTATCATCAGTTAAAGATTAGGGAGGTGGACATCCCTAAGACTGCCTTCCATACCCTGTATGGGCACTTTGAATTTCTGGTTATGTCTTTTGGGTTGACCAATGCCCCGGTGGTATTCATGGATTTGATTAATAGGGTCTTCCGTCAGTTTCTATATTTTTTCATCATTGTTTTCATAGATAATATTCTGGTGTACTCTAAGAGCGAGGTGGATCAAGTGAATTCCCTCTGCATTATATTGCAGACCTTGAAATAGCAACAGTTGTATGCCAAATTTTCAAAATGTGAATTCTGGTTAAACAATGTCACTTTTCTGGGTAATATTATTTCTAGTAAAGGGATCATGGTAGATTCGCTGAAAGTTGCAGTGGTGAAAAAGTTTCCTAAACCAATGACTCCAATCGATATTTGGATCTTCTTAGGTTTATATGGCTACTACAAAAGGTTTGTGGAGATTTTCTTGACTATAGATGCCCCATTGACTAAGTTGACTCAAAAAAAGGTAAAGTTCTTTTGGTCTGATGCTTGTGAGAGAGTTTCGAGAAGCTGAAGGATAAACTACTTCAACTCTAGTTTAGACTTTGTCTGAAGGCACGGATGGGTTTGTGGTCTACTGTGTTGAATCCTGTGTGGGACTTGGTTGTGTTTTGATGCAGTATGGCAAGGTGATGGCTTATGACTTTAGACAATTGAAGGTGCATGAGAGGAACTATCCGACTCATGACTTGGAATTGTTAGCTGAGGTGTTCGCGTTAAAAAACGGGTGGGACTATCTGTATGGGGTGCATGTGGTTATCTTCTCTGATCATAAGAGCCTATAGTATATGTTTACTTAGAAAGATCTTAACCTTAGACAAAGAGGATGACTTGAGTTTCTCAAAGATTATGACATAAGTCTTTACTACCACCAAGGTAAAGCTGCCGTGGTTGTTGATGCTTTTAGTAGGTTATCAATGGGAAGGCTAGCTCATATGGATAATGAGAAGCGGTAGTTGGTGAGGATATTCACCATTTGGCTAACTGGAGTTCGCCTTTAGGACTTCAAGAATAGTGGAGTGTTTGTCCAAAAAGTGGCGCAGACGTCTCTTGGTACCGAAATCAAGGAGACATAGATGTTAGATTCCATCTTGATAAGGATCAAGGGTGATGTAGGTGAGAAGAAGGTGATGGCCTTCGAGATTGGTTGTGATGGTACCTTGCAGTACTAAGGGAGATTATGTGTTCCTGATGTGGATGGTTTGCGAGAAAGGATCTTGGCTGAGGCATATGAGTCATGCTATGTTGTTTATCCTAGTTTGATGAAAATGTATCATGACCTCAATGAGATGTATTGGTGGAACAATATGTAGAGAGATATGGCGACTTTCGTGGCCAAGTGCATCGTGTGTCAGGAAGTAAAATTTGAGCATATGTGGCCTGACGGATTGTGTAAAGAAATCGAGTTGCCTGAATGGAAGTGGTAATCAACATGGATTTCATTATCGGTATTCCTTGGTCTTGGAATTAGTTTGATTTGGTTTGGGTCATCGTGTATAGGATGACAAAATCAGCTCACTTTTCTTCTAGTGAGGACTAATTTCTCGACTGGGGTTTATGCAAGGTTGTACCTCCAAGAGATTGTGAAGTTACATGGGGTACCTATTTTTATCATCTCTAATCGTGGTACGCAGTTTTCATCTCACTTTGGGTAGTCATTTTAAAAAGGTTTGGGGACCAAGGTGAGTCTTAGTACTGATTTTCACCTATACTTAGATGGGCAAGCAGAAAGGACTATTTAGACATTGGAGAACATATTTCGTGCTTGCTTGATTGACTATGGTGGTAGTTGGGTTGACTACTTGCCTCTTGTAGAGTTTGCGTACAATAATAGCTACCACTCTAGCATTGGGATGGCTCCATTTGAGGTGTTGTATGATAGGAGGTGTAGGTTGCAATTGGGTGGTTAAGGTTGGTTAGGCAGACATGTTTGGTCGGAATTTGGTTCACCAGGCTATGAAAAATGTGAAGGTGATTTGGAATAGGTTTAAAGCTATCCGAATTCTCCAAAAGTCCTATACGGATGTGAGGTGTAGGAAGTTGGAGTTTGAAGTTGGGGATAGGGTGTTCTTAAAGGTGTCTCCCATAAAAGGAGTGATGCCGTTTTGGAAGAAGGGGAAGCTCAGTCCCCGGTATGTTGGTCAATACTTGATCTTGAGGAGGGTTGGCAATGTTGCGTATGAGTTGGAGTTGCCCTCTAGTTTTAGTTCCATTCACCCGATATTCCATGTTTCTATGTTGAGGAAGTGTATAGGTGATCCGTCGCAAGTTGTATTTATCAAGGATATTGGTACGTTGCAAGTTGTACCTATCAAGGATATTATAGATTCGGATTCCCTATCTTATGAGGAGATCTCGGTTAAAATCTTGGATCGGTATGTTCATCTGTTGCAGACCAAAGATGTGGCCTCGATAAAGGTTTTATAGAGGAACCCCAAGGTGGAAGAGGCTAAATGGTAAGTTGAAAAGGACATGAGTTCTAAGTATCCATTCATATTCCCTATTTCAAAAATTTGTGCTCAAGGAATGTGTTGATTCTTAACCTCTTTGTTTTGTCTTTGTTAAAGGGAAAAATATGAATTGCTTGTTGTTTTATTTTCTGTCTTAAATATAAAAGTAGAGAGGTTTGGGGGTTTAAATCATTTTTGTACTGCCTTGTCCCATCATTCGAGGATGAATGATCTAAGTGGGGGAGAATTTAAACACCCTGGGTTTTAGCCCTTGAAAATTTCCAGAGCTTTAAGCTCCATGCCCTTGTAACGACTCACCATACGAGTCGTATGGTATAGGTACGGGTCAGGTGACCTAACTCATAAGATGTTCAATGAGTAATGGATAAGTTTCTATTGTGGTTATGACTTGGTGGGTACGGGTTGTATGGTTGGTGACGGGTTATTGGGTTGGTCTTTCACTTAATCTGAAACTTAGTAACTTAACTTGGCTCTGAGTACGAGTGGCTCACTAAGATCCATAAGGATAGGGTATGAGTCGTGGTGTGAAGTTGTATATTGTCCAGTGTCAATCCCTTTGGATTCTATCTTGGGTACGGTTAAGACTATACGAGTCGTATGGTCATGAGATAACTTGGGGCAATGAGTCATATGTTGGAAAGAATGTGGTATCCAACTTTCGATTCTGGGTAAGACTGGATAGTACTAGTCGTACGATGTGGTGACGAGTTAGAGGGCCAACTCGTACCCATCTGCGAGAAATTTTACAGTTTAAGTTGGGGGTATTCTGGACATTTCTCCTCTTAAATCCTTTTTACCCCACGACATAAAACATCTTTTGGGACCTCATTAACCTTTTATTCTCAATCAAACACTTTTAAAATCTCTCTTAAGCTTCGGGTTTAAGAAGTGGCTAAGGTTACTACAAAACAATCAATTAAGGCTCTAAAGGGTTGTTTCTGTCCATTTTCCTTGGTATCCAAGGCATGTTACTCCTCCCTCATTGTTAGTTCAACTAAAAGCATGTTTTAATGAATGGTTTTCATGGTATTATTATGTAACGACTCAAGTCAGTACCCGGTGCTATACGGTGCTTATGACCCCGAAGGACCACAAGTTAACCCATGACTGATATCTACTGTGAGCACTGAAACATGATACTATAATAACTACGGAAAAATAGGCTGAAATGCCATAAGGTTCAAAACTCTGTAAATACTAATAAAGTGTATCAACTGAAATAACAATCTATAAAACTGAACACTGTTTGAAAACTAGTCTCAAAAGCCTCTAACTGAACTGTCTGAAAGTGGATTTGATGGGACAATCCCCCAACTAACTCCATCTACTGAAATACTGAGTCTACTAAAATAATTAAATAAAGGAATATCCTCGATAGATGAGGACTCACTACTAAATTTGATATGCTGGCCACATCTAAATCTGTCTATGCGGGGACGGGTAACTGAGCGTTCGAACCTAGGATATGAAAAATCATAGTGTAAAGAAAGAGTATGTGTCAGTACGTGGAATGTACTGGTATGCTAGATAAGGTAAGGCTGAATGCAAAGGTTCATATGCATGAATAATAATTGATTGAATGATGTAGAGTAACTGAACATAAAAGTACATGGATAATCTGAACTACTGTAAATACTGAGTATGCAATACTGTGCATATAAATAAATACTATAACTGAGATTTTCTGAAGCTGAGTACTGAGTTCTGATAACTGAGTAACTGATAATCAGAGTTACTGATATTGATTGACTGTATCTGACAGTCCTGATTTTGTAGAATTGAGCTAAGTTCTATTCTGGAGGCTGAGACTGAAACTGTGGGAGGTAATCATCTAATCGATATGCCCCAAATAAGATAAGATAACTAAGTTGGGGTCCAATCTTAAACCCCAATTAGAAGGGTGTCAGTACCGTGCCACGGGTAAAGATAAGCTGAGAGTTACCCTCATTTTGCAGGTACTCTAATGAGAACGGTGTAACCCTCATTTGGCAAGTTAAAACACTTCATCAACCCTCAACTGGCAGGTTTGATGTCTCAAACTATGCTGGATACGTAGTTCTAGAATGTAAGGATTGCTTCTAAGGGTCACTCCCTCTACTGGCAGGTGAGCCCCCATCCTTGGGTTTACTCATTGCTAAATCCTACTCCCAACTGAAAGACACTAAACTGATTATACTAAACTGAACTGGACTGATACTAAGTTTACTGAGTTTTCCTAAGTTTTGTAACTGACTGAGTTCTGTAACTGACTGAGAGTACTACTGATTGTGACAAGACTGATACTATTTTGTAACTGACATTGGCTCTAGGTAAACAGCTAAATTGTCAAGTATTAAATACCCCCAGGACTCGATAACATGAAAATTAAAGCATAACATGATCTTGAATAACATAACATTGCTCACTTATTCATAATTCATCCATAAAGACATTTTATCAAACACTTGAAAGGCATCTACTTATAAATGAATGGGGAATACACACTATCATGTTATAATGGCACTAATTCATCCACATAGGCATTTTATCAAACACGTGGGGAGCATTCTTAGTTTATACAACAATCAACACACATAGTTATCATGGTTACATCGATCAACTTGTGAATTGAAGGGTTCATCAAGAGGATCATGTAGTTCAACACACATAATGATTAATTTCATGAAAGATTGTAATTTAATCATGGACAAAAAACCCAACAATAACATGAACATGAATTCAATTCAATCCAAGCATGGAAGTTCATAACTCAATAATCTTGTAGTTTAAAAATGGATTCGTGGACTTTATGGGCGAAAGGAACCCATAGATGAACACCTAACATACCTTGGAGTGTTAATTCTTGAAGTTCTTGGAAGGATTCTTAAGCTTTGACCTTATTTTTGAAAATTAGGGTTTCTACTTGAGAGAGAATGTCTTTTGATTTTGGGGAAAAATTTCTTAAAGAATGATTTTAAAATGTTTTTAGGGATTAAATCCCGTATCTGGGCATATAAAAATCGTGGGAAAAGATTAATTTAACCCTGGATGTTCTTTTAAATTTTCGTCAATTTTTTTTCTGACCTGGGCCCTTGGCGTGACATTCCATGATCACGTCGGCCCACTAAAAAATGATAATTACGAAGGTGGCTGGTGGCACAACGTGGTGGTATCACGTTACCACCTTGGATGCGACTTGGAAACTCACCGCGACGCGGTGGTATCGCGTTGGTATATTGGAAATTTATAATTGTAAAAATGTTGCTTTGCGTGATACGCCAAAATTGTGATGGAACACTGAAAAGTGAACATTGCCTTTTGGATGACCTCCGCGATGCGTTGATGGCCACAATGGCTCACTGTTTTACAGAATGGCCATAACTCTTCGCCCAGGTATCAGATTTGGGCGAATTTTATATCATTGGATAGATAATAGAATTTCCTATGTATTGGTAAGCTCTAAACTAAAAAATAATGATTATTTTAAAAATTTAATATTGGATGACTCATGTACTTAGAGCTAAGTTAAGCTTGAGGAATACTGTCACGACCTGAACTGGGGCCCTGGTCGTGACGGACATCCCGAACCATGAAGGCTCGGACATCCTACTCTATCTGGTAATCACGTACAACAATCATATAATAAAAGAAAATGTGGAAATATAATTTAATACAGAAACATGGTCAAAACTCTTGGTTCAGTTTAACAACAAGGAATGAAATCCAAAATCAACTAAACAATATCTAGAACAGTCTATGAAATCTCTACTACATAATTATATAACAACTATATGAAAACTGGGACAAGGACCCCAGTAGACCAAAATAAATGGAATAACATAATCTAAAATAAACAGGCCTTCTGGAACAAAGAAGGCTCACCACTGCACAGATCACTTCTCTCTGAAATACTCTACTGCTTAGCTGGACCCCTAGATTGAGCCTCTGAACCTGGGAGGTAGGGGGTCAATACAGATGTACTGGTACATAGAGCAAATCAAAAATAATAATTTATACTCAACATATATGAGAGCAATTTAAAATAGTTCATAAACATATTGTATAGTAAGAAATCACATGGGCATTTTGAAAGACTCTGTAAAATCATATGAACTCTGTGACACTCTTTGTTTTACTTATGTGCTAGGTGGTATACCCTAAAACTCTAAAATAACATGGGCTATATGGAATCTGCCATTAACTCGGCAGCCAATCCCCCAACCCAAGTGTGCCACACGGGTCAGAGTCTCTGAATCTACTACGCCACACGGCCATCGCCAGCGTAAAATAATAATCTACCCATATCGGCAAATACGGTTTTAGGCTAAGAGTTACTTAAACTCAAGATCTCTTCAGATAACCACCTAACCCTCTTTATACCCATTTTTAACTCTTTAAAACATGCATTCTCTAAAAACATACTCTGAAAACATACTCTGTTATGGTATACATACTTATAGAATCACCATACCATTGACTTGCAAGTCACATCTCTGAGCCATTGGTAGTTTATTATAATCTTTGTTTTCAAAACATAAAGTTTGGGACCACCATATCTATAAATCAGTTCGAAGAATCCTTTCTTTAAATACTCATGGAAACATATGTATGCAACTCTCTTTGACAACATTTCAATGATATAAGGTAGTCATGTAAAAAATTCTTAATCTTATGAAAATCTTTCTCTCTTTAATAAAATACATTTATGTCAAGAAACTCCCTCTCAAAATCTCTAAATCGTGCTCAAAATACTATGGTATTTGAGTAAACTATTTTCAATCCATAAATCATAATTTTCAACTCCTTCACATTAATATCATAAACTTAAAGTTATCACAAGGGAGGGATTTCATAAGTTGTGCTCTCAAACAATCTTCAATCTAAATCTGTATACAATTTAAAGAGGGGAAAAGGCCTAAATACCAAATCACCAGTACAGTTAAACATTCATAATGTATAATAAAATCATATATTTCAAAACCCTTTTTCTAAATTCATTCTTGATAATTTTAAATCATGTTCTAGTGTTTACAAGACCATGTAGTTTTTAGGATAAACTCCACGTATCTTAGATTATGAACTTTGGATGAACACTTGCATTTGGGACTCTATTTGTGCTTTTGATGGATGATTTTTGAAGATCCTAGTTTGGAGATTCAAATTCTTGAATCAATTTTGTAATTTAATGGTGAAATTTTGAGGGATCTTGAATCTTAGGTTGAGGCCCTAGGGTTTGGTTCTTGAGAGGATTTCAGAGAAAGGAGTGTATTTTTGGTGAAATGGAGGTTGAATTCAGTGTTTATGGAGTTATGGGGTGAAGGGAAAATACCAAAATACCCCTCCAAAACTATTTAGGAAATGCTGAATTTTAAAGGTGACGACTTTGGCTGATAGGTCGTCACATATGTGATAACTTATCACACCAGTTCGTCACTCAGAGGCTAATTTTTGTGAGTTACTACCTTGGGCTGACGACATAGCTGATAGGTCGTCACATATGTGATAACTTATCAGCTCAGGTCGTCACTTGTTGACAGACAGACATGCTAAAGTAAAATGGGTATAACTTTTTGCTCCGATATCATATTTGGGCGAAATTGGTATCATTGGAAAGATAATTCAAAGAGATTAATTTAATATGTAGTAGGCCACCCATTTAGTTATATACAAGGATTTATGGTTGATTGAATCTGACCCATGTTTCGACGCTCACTCAAACTCGAACGATAGGAAAGCTTTCAACTCGTCCTTGAGTTTGGGGACCTCTATGATATCAATTTATGCTAAAATAGGTTCCTACGCTACATAATTGATTAACATACCAAATTTTCATAGGATTTATAGCTTTTGGATCATCTACGCATAGAAACGAGGATTTTTTGTTCTAGCCCAAAATGCGGGGTGTTACAAATACGGGGTATTACAATATCTCCCCCTTGGGAACATTCGTCCTTGAATGAGACTGATTAAGCTGAGACACTGATAGATTGAGTTTACACACTGAACATGCATATCTGATGTATAACTACATGACTGAACTGCTAACAAACTGAGCTCTTACACCAAACATGCATATATGATGCATCGAATACATAACTGAAGCTACTGATAAGCTGGGTTTTCATACTGAACATGCATATATAATGCATGAGTACATGACTGAACTGATTCATGAATGCATGACTAAATATGCAAAGGTATTAGATAGCAAGTTTATAATTATATCTGAATATGGAATTGTGTAAAGCTAAGGAAGACTGTTACCTTAAGCTGGATCTGAGGTTGCGGAAAAGAGGTGAGGATACTTGGTCTGCATATCTTTTTCTTCTTCCCAAGTAGCTCCCTCAATGGACTGATTCCACCAAAGAACTTAGACTAAGGGAACTTCTTTATTCATTAGTCTACGAATCTTATGATCGAGGATCTGAACTGGAATCTCTTCGTAAGAGAGATCATTCTGGATGTTTACGTCCTCTAAGAGGACTATGACTGCTGGGTCACCAATGTATTTCTTTAGAAAGGAGACATAGAATACTGGATGTACTGAAACTAGCTCTGAAGGTAACTCGAGTTTATAAGCTACCTTTTTGAAATAACTGAGAATTCTGTAAGGACCGACATATCGGGGACTGATCTTTCCCTTCTTGCCGAACCTCTTTACCCCCTTCATGGGAGAGATTTTCAAGAACACAAAATTACTGACCTCAAACTCAAAATCCTTTATCCTCACACCTATATAGGATTTCTTTAGGCTCTGGGTAGCCCTAAGCCTTTCTCTGATCAACTGAACCCTTTTCTAAGGCATCAAACACTAGATCAAGACCTACTACTATGACCTCACCTACTTCAAACCAACCAATTGGAGATGTACATCTCCTACCATAGAGAGATTCAAATTGAGCCATCTGAATACTAGAATGATAGTTGTTGTTGTATGCGAATTCGATTAAAGACAAGTGGTCATCCTAACTGCCCTTAAAATTAACAAAGCATGCTCTCAGTATATCTTCTAAAGTATGAATAGTCCTTTTTACTTGAACATCTGTCTGAGGGTGGAAGTTTGTACTGAGATAAACTTGGGTACCAAGACCTTTTTAGAAAGATTTCTAGAAATAAGAGGTAAAATGAGTACCTCTATCTGAGATGATAGATATTGGGACTCCGTGTAACCTGGCCAACTCTCTAATGTAGAGTTTGGCATAGTCCTCAGTTGAATAGGAAGTCTTTAGTCATACTATCTATGATAACCCATATAGAATCATGCTGATGACGAGTACGAGGAAAACCCATCACAAAGTTCATGTTCACTTCTTCCCATTTCCATGTGGCAAAATTGAACTCCTGCATGGACCCACTAGGCTTCTGGTACTCAATCTTAACTTGCTGACATGTAGAGTATCTAGCTACAAACTACAATATCCCTCTTCATTCCCCTTCACCAATAGATCTCTCACAAACAAAAGTAAATCTTAGCGGCCCCTGAATGAATAGAGTAATGTGCACCATGCGCTTCTACAAGCATTCATTGCCTGAAGTCGTCAACACCTGGCACACATAGCCAACCCTGGTAACACAACACACCATCTCCCCCTTGGGAGAAAACCTCTACTTTATGATCACTAACTGACTCTTTTAGTTTAACAAGACTGGGATCTCTATCCTATTTTTCCTTTACCTCAGAAACTCGAGAGGATTCAGAATTATTCTACACCTATACACTACCTTCTACTGAATCGACTAAGTGGACACCTAGTCGGGCAAGCTGATGAACTTCCTGAACTAACTTCTTATCATTCTCAACATGAGTAATACTATCCATATACAGTCTACTGAGAGCATCATCCACTATATTGGCCTTGCTCGGATGATAAAGAACACTCATGTCATAATCTTTCAATAACTCTAACCACCTTCTCTGATGCAAATTTAAATCTTTCTGAGAAAAAACATACTACAAGATCTTATGATTTGTAAACACATCTACGTGTACCCTATACAAATAATGCCTCCAAATCTTTATGGCAAACACTACAGCTGCTAACTCAAGATCATGAGTTGAGAAATTCTTCTCATGGGCCTTAATCTGTCTAGAGGATTAGGCTATAACCTTACCTCTCTGCATGAGGACATAACCCAAACCTACTCTAGATGCATCATAGTACACAACAGACCCATATGAACCACCTGGTAGAGTTAAAATTGGGGCGGAGGTGATTCGAGTCTTCAACTCCTGAAAACTCTTCTCGCTGGAATTTGACCACTGAAACTAAACTTTTCTCTAAGTTGATCTGGACATAGGGGATGCAATAAATGAAAACCATTCAACAAACAGACAGTAATAGCCAGCTAAACCCAAGAAACTCTTAATATCTGATGGAGAGATGGGTCTAGGCCAGTTTCTCACCACCTCAATATTTTGAGGATCAACTCTAATGCCATCACCGAAAATAATATGACTAAGGAATGCTACTGACCTTTGCCAAAATTCAGACTTATTAAGTTTGGGAAAAAATTGATGAGTTTTGAGAGTCTGAAGTATAATTTTGAGGTGATCTGCATAATCATTCTCACTACGGGAATAAACAAAATATCATCAATGAAGACTATAACGAACTTGTCAAAGTAATGCATGAACACTCAGTTCATCAAGTCCATAAAAGCTGCTGGGGAATTAGTAAGACCAAAGGACATGACTAGAAACTTAAAATGACCATACTAGGTTCAGAAAGCTATTTTCAGAATGTCATATTCTCTAACTCTAAGCTGATGATAGCTTGATCTGAGGTCTATTTTAAAAAAATAACTAGCACCCTGAAATTGGTCAAACAAGTTATCAATTCTAGGAAGTGGGTACTTATTCTTGACTGTGACCTTGTTCAACTGACGGTAGTCTATACACATTCTGAGGGAACCATCTTTCTTTCGCACGAACAGAAGTGGTGTGCCTCATGGGGAAATGCTAGGTCTAATGAATCCTTTATCTAGGAGATCCTTTAACAATTCTTTTAACTCTCTGAGTTCTACTAGATCCATTCTGTATGGCAGAATAGATATGGGCTGAGTATTTGAAAGAAGGTCTATTCCAAAGTCTATTTCCCTAATGAGAGGAACTCTAGGAAGATCTTTGAGAAATACATCTGAGAATTCATTTACTACTGGAACTGACTCAAGACTGGGATTTTCTGAATTAGAGTCTTTGACTCGCACAAAATGATAGACACATCCCTTGGATATCATTTTTCTCGCTCTAAGGTATGAAATCAACTGACCCTTAAGCATTGTAGTACTACCTCAATTCAAGGACATGTTTATTTGGAAACTAAAAGTGAACAATTTTATTTCTACAATCAACTGAGGCATAGCATGAATGAAGCCAATCTATGCTGAGAATGACGTCGAAATCTATCAGCTCTAATTCTATTAAGTCTATTGAAGTGACTTTCTTAGATATCATAATTGAACAGTTCCTGTATACCCATTGGGCTATAATAGACGACCCACTGGGGTAGATACTGAGAATAGTTCTGTTAAAACTTTTGGTTTGACTTTAAAGTTGACTACTATGTAAGGAGTTACGAAAGACAGAGAAGCTCCTGGATCTAATAATTCATAAGCATGTAAATGGAAGATCTGTAATGTACCAGTGACCACGTCAGGAGAACTTTCCTGATATTTTCTGGATTGAAGTGCATAGAGACTATTTGGGCGTTGCCCACTGGTGGTACTAGAAGCAGCACCCTGCTGATTCAGGCCACTGAACTGAGCTGGAAGACGATTATACTGACCCTGGGAACCTGACTGAGGACAATACCTGACTCTGTGGCCTAGCTTTCCATACCCAAAATAAACATCACTTCCAGCTCTGCAGACAGCCTGATGGTTTTTTCCATTTGTCTGACAAAGAGGATTTGTTCGAGCACTGCTAACACTACCTTGAGACTTAGATCCTGGTGCCCTATCTATATTACTATTTCTAAACTTAGGAACTGGAGCACTGGATGAGGAAGGAGTTAGAACTGAAGACTTTGGGTGAAATTGGGAACGGTTACCGCCCTCTGACATAGGCTGATTAAAATTGAAGATACCTATTTTAGCTTTCTTGTTTTGCCTCTCTCTCTCTCTCTCATCTTAGCCTCTTCTATCTACTGAGCATAGACCATGAGTCTGGATATGTCCATTTACATAGTTAACATCCATGTTCTGCACTCCTTAACTATACTATTTAACACCCCAGATACAACTTGCTCATTCTGGACCTACTGTCTACTACTATATGTGGAGCATACCTGGCTAACTGAGTAAACTTAAGGGAATACTCCTTCATGCTCATACTTTCTTGCCTGAGTTTGATGAACTCTAACACCTTAGCTTCTCTCAGCTCTAAGGGAAAGAATCTATCTAGGAAAGCAGTAGCAAACTTTTCCCACTCTAAGGGCTCTACATCTGTGCCCCTATCTACCTTCCACTGCTTAAAACATGTATGAGCTACATCTTGTAGCTGATAGCCAACTAGCTCAGTACTCTCTCTGGAAGTCACTCCCATGGTATCTGTAACCTTCTAAACCTGATCAAGGAACTCCTGTAGATCCTCTTCTAACTTAGATCTTGAGAATAGGGGAGGATTCATTCGGGTAAAGTCTCAAATCCTGGCTGCAACAATATTGGCCACTAGTTTGGCCTGAATAGCAGTTGACCATTCATTCTGAGTTGTGACAGAATTTGATAGAGTAGTAAATACAACTCTAAATTCTGCATGGGAGACATGCTCATCCAGGGGATCTGCCTGAATGAGCTGAGGTGTTGACAGATTTTTGATTCTCCTTTTATTAGTCTTTTTGGGAGGCATGTTCTATAAATAAAAGGGAGAAACGGATTATACTGAGAGTTGAACTTGAGCTCATGCTCACTCGCATTACACAAATACTAAAAGAAGGGAAACTTTTCCTAAAACATCTCATAGCCTCCTGTCCATAAGTATGGTGCGCTACACATTCATGCATAAGACTCTACTAGATGCAGCTTTCAAACTTCCTAGGACACTATTAATCCTGAGGCTCTGATACCAAGTTTGTAACGCCCTGAGTTTGTACCCTAGATACTACATGGTGCTTACGACCCCGAAGGACCATAAGCTAACCTATGATTGATATCTATTATGAGCACTGAAACATGATACTATAATAACTGCAAAAAAAATAGGCTGCAATACTATAAGCTTCAAAAATCTGTAAATACTGATAAAGTGTATCAACTAAAATAACAATTTATAAAACTGAACACTGTCTAAAAACTAGTCTGAAAAGCCTCTAACTAAGCTGTCTGAAAGTGAAGTTGATGGGATAATCCCCCAATTAACTTCATCTAATGAAATACTGAGTCTACTAAAATAATTAAATATAAGAATTTCCTCTATAGATGAGGACTCACTACTAAATCTGATATGCTGGCTGAATCTGAATTTATCTATACACGATTGAGAATTTGAGTGTTCGAACCTATGATAAAAGACATAATAGCACAAAGAAAGAGTATGCATTAGTACGTGGAATGTACTGGTATTCTAGATGAGGTAAGGATGAATACAAGGGTTCATATGCATGAACAATAACTGACTGAATGATATAGAGTAATTGAATATGAAAGTATGTGGATAATCTAAACTACTATAAATACTGAGTATGCAATACTGTGCATATAAATAAATATTGTAACTGAGCTTTTCTGAAGCTAAGTACGGTGTTCTGATAACTAAGTGACTGATAATCTGAGTTACTGCTACTAATTGACTGTATCTAAAAGTCCTAATTTTGTAGAACTAAACTAAGTTCTATTCTGGAGACTGAGACTAAAACTGTGGGAGGTAATCATCTAACCGATAATAAGATAAGATAATTAAGTTGGGTTCCAATTTGTAACCCCAATTGAAAGGGTGTCGGTACCGTGCCACAGGTAATGACAAGCTGTAAGTTACCCTCATCCGACAGGTACTCTAATGAGAATGGTGCAACGCTTATTTGTTAGGTTAAAACACCTCATCAACCCTCAACTGGCAGGTTTAATGTCTCAACCTACGCTAGTTACGTAGTTATGAAATATAAATATTTCTTCTAAGAGTCACACCCTCTACTGGCAAGTGAGCCCCCATCCTTGGGTTTACTCGATGCTGAATCCTACTCTCAACTGAAAGACACTGAACTAATTATACTGAATTGAACTGGATTGATACTGACTGAGTTTTCCTAAGTTCTGTAACAGCCTGAGTTCTACTGAGTTTTGTAACTGACTGAGAGTACTATTGATCATGACATGACTGATACTATTTTGTAACTGACACTGGCTCTAGGTAAATAGCTAAATTGTCGGATATTAAATACCACAGGACTCGATAACATAACAATTAAAGCATAACATGATCTTGAATAACATAACATTGCTCACTTGTTCATAATTCATCCATAAAGATATTTTATCAAACACTTGTAAGGCACCTACTTATTCATGAAAGGGGAATACATGCTATTATGTTATAATGGCACTAATTCATCCACGGAGGCATTTTTATCAAATGCGTGGGGAGCATGCTTAGGTTATACAACAATCAACATACATAGTTATCATGGATACATTAATCAACTTGTAAATTTAAGGGTTTATCAAGAGGATCATGTAATTCAACACACATAATGATTAATTTCATGAAAGCTTTTAATTTAATCATGGACAAAAAATCCAACAATAACATGAACATGAATTCAATTCAATCCAAGCATGGAAGTTCATAACTCAACAATCTTGTAGTTTGAAAATGGATCCATGGACTCTATGGGTGAAAGGAATCCATAGATGAACACCTAACATACCTTGGAGTGTTAATTCTTAAAGTTCTTGGAAGGATTCTTGAGCTTTGACCTTATTCTTGAAAATTAGGGTTTTCTACTTGATAGAGAATACCTTTTGATTTTGGGGAAAATTGCTTAAAGAATGATTTTAAAATGTTTTTAGGAATTAAATCCCGTATCTGGGCATATAAAAATTATGGGAAAAGACTAATTTAACCCTGGATGTTTTTTTAAATTTTTTTTATTTTTTTTATGAATTAGGCCCTTGGCGCGATGCACCATGATCGCGTCAACCCACTGAAAAATGACAATTATGAATGTGGCTGGTGGCGTGATGCGGTGGTATCGCATTGCCACCTTGGATGCGACCTGAAAGCTCAGCGCGATGCGTTGGTATCGTGTTGGTATATTGGAAATTGATAATTGTGAAAATTCTACTTGGCGCGATGTGCCAAAATCACGATGAGACACTGAAAAGTGACCATTGCCATTTGGATGGCCTCCGCGATGCGTTGATGGCCACAATGGCTCACTATCTTACAGAAATGGCCATAACTCTTCGCCCGAGTATCGAATTTGGGCGAATTTTATATCGTTGAAAAGATAACTGAATTTTCTATGCATTGGTTAGCTATAAAATGAAAAATACTGAGTATTTTAAAATTTTTATATTGGATGACTCACGTACTTAGAGCTAAGTTAAGCTTGAGGAATACGAGGTATTACATATTGTGGCATTGTTTTGGGTTTTTAAATAGATGTTGGAGGTTTTAGTTATTATTGTTTGGATAATGTTTTCCCATGTTTTCTTATGTTTTTTAATGTTATAATTATGATTTGAATATGTGGTTGCATGAGAATGGTCAATTGATACTTGGTTTTGTCTTTGAAAATTATATGCCCTCAACATATTTGTTAAAATGCCAATGGGAGTATTTTGTCTTATAGTTTGATTTTTCTTGAAACCTATGCATTGTGTGATATGGTAATGGAACTTAAATTGGTTTGGTTGGTTTTAGATAGATTGGAAAGGCCTTGGTGGCCATTATAATGGTTTAATTGAAAACTTTGAAGTGAAATTGGTTTAATGGCTTTGGTATGGCACAAATGGATAGACTTGCAAGCTCTAGTGTTGGTATGACGATACCAATGGTTAATGCCTAATAAATAATACTCCTTGGTAAATGGTTGATTATGTGTGAATGGATTTAATATGGTCTTAAAGAGGTATGTGATAGAAAAGCTGTGGAAGGTGGAGATCCCAGGGAGACCAATACTAGAAACTCACGTTTGCTGATGTGAGGTTTGGTATTGGTGACCATATGCATGGTGTCACACATATTTTGGGAGATGTACTAGTCATCTCAGTTTTAATCTTCGGTTCATGTGGCTAACACGCACTAGGGCCCTTTCAGCAGGGGGAGCTAAATCCATATAGCCCATAGGTGGTTTTAGGACGGCCAAGCTACACAACCCAGGGTAAAGGTTTTAAATGCATGCTACTAATACCCTTTCTCGATATGGTGTATATATATGTATGTATGTAATTTCATATGGTTATTTACTTTGGTTTTGAATAATGGAATTATTTAATCCTTATCTTGAGTACATGCTAGCGTTACCCGCTAACCATCTTCAGACATTGTATCCCCACATGATGCAGGAACCGGAAATACTACTCCTCATTCTCAGTGATTTGGATTTGGGGACAGCTCTGTGTCAGACTGAAGTGGTGAGCTTCCATACTATGGGAGTCTCTATTTTATGTTATGAACTTTTTATCTTACTTTTATTTATTTCTTGGACTTTGGTTTTGGCTATGGTCGGGGGCATGTCCTGACCAGATGTTCTTGGATTTCAGTTAGAGGCTTTGTGTGACTACTATAGGCATGGGTGGTGTCGGTAATGGTGTCAACTTTGGCATTGATATTGGTATTGGGGTTGACACCAGCTGGATATTTGGTTGTCTATGATTATAAACTTCTTTAAATGTCTTTTAATTAATTTTGTTTTATCTTGTTATATGTTTGGATTTCATCCAACACAGAGTACAAGGCTGTCTCTGGTACGAGTCAGACTTGAGATGCCCAACACAACTAGGACCTAGTTTGGGTTATGTCACACTAATATCCTTTTACTCCTAGCTAAACTTGGATAAATTGTCAACTACCCATTCATGAACTCATACCCCAAATTGTATAACC
This sequence comes from Capsicum annuum, assembly GCF_002878395.1. NCBI lineage: Eukaryota > Viridiplantae > Streptophyta > Magnoliopsida > Solanales > Solanaceae > Capsicum > Capsicum annuum. The sequence goes on from NC_061113.1 coordinate 173,849,434, forward strand.
CCAAGGTCTCTCTCTACTTGATTACACTCTTAGCACTTTCAATCTTAAAATAGTATCCTAAAAGCAAGAAAATTATCATTATAAAATCATTCCAATCAAACCCTCCATTTTACATTTATGGTTGTTTTATTCACGTTATGAGTTAACTTCTACTTAACTATCAACACTCTTAGGTTTTGAATTTTATGTTTTCACGCCTTATGGATTTAACTCCAACCTATGTTGCATTATTCTATTGGCAATGATCGCTTACACTCATACAAGAGTATAATTTAAGCGTTATTAAAAATGATGTTGTTGCTGGGGAATGAAATATAGCTTTCACTATTGTAGTGTTGTTAGTGACCTTGGGTTAACCATAGTGTTTTAGTTTACATTATTTATTATTTTTGTCATTTCTTAAATAAATATAATAGCATACATGATACCATGTGCTAATACGGTAGTAATGCCAGCTCTTTTGATGAGCATCTTGGGGATGAGGATCACTTTGGAGATGCGGGGTGAGCTAGTGCTATTCGTATTCCACCAACGCAAGGAAATGGAGTGTTTCACGTTACTAGCATGATGCTTTATTTAATTTAAATGAAAGGGTTATTTGGAGTCCAAGCGCATGAGGATGCTAATCTACACTTGAAGAATTTCATTGATATATGTTCTCCATTTGATATAGCTCATATTTCTCAAGAGTCAATTCGGTTATTTATTTTCCCATTCTCTTTGATGGGAGAAACAACCTTATAGTTACGGTCTTTACCCATTAGGTCTATCACTTTATGGGTTGATCTCACGGAGACATTCTTGGATCGATATTTACCTCCTTCTCGAATGTTTAACTAAGGGATAAAATACCAACTTTTGCCAACTAAATGGCGAACCATTGTCTGAAGTGTGGAAAAGGTTCAATGATAAGATAATGCAATGCCCAAATCATAAGATTTCAGAGAAAATTCATCTTTAAATTTTCTATAGGGCATTGGATCAATTGAACTAGACACTAGTTGATAATGCGGTCGGTGGTTCTCTTGTCAAACTATCTTATGATATTACGATGGGTTTGTTAAATCAAGTGACCAATAAAAATAGAGGTTGGAACATAAGAGATACTAAAGTGGTCATGGGGGCTCCATCCACATTTTTTGTAAGCCAAGAATAAAGAAAAAAAGACAAGGAAAGAGATGAGAACATGGCTAAAGTGATGAATCAACGCCATTGCTTCTAAGAGTGTTAAAGGTTATGATAATTAGGAAGAAGAGTCTCTTGACATAAAAAATTGATTCTTGTCAAACCAATTGAGGAGTTCCCACCTCACCTATCAAAGGCAAGGTGGGAATCAAGGTTGAAAAAAAAGGGATCATGATAAAGATTGGCATGATAGAGATTGAAATTAGAGATATAAGGATGGAGACTATGATCGGTATGTACCTGCACATTATAGAGCTAAGGGTAAAGAGCCAAGCTCCATTGACCCTGAAAATTTCAAAACTAAAGATGTCATTACTTGTATTTTGATGCGTGTTGAGGGAACCGATAGGATGGTGAGAGAGCTAAAAAGTGATTTATCATAACTCAATCAACCAGTGATATCTCATTCGGTTTTTATCAAGGAACTTGAAACTAAAGTGGGTTAAATCTCGACTCAACTCAATGCAAGGCCAAAGGGTGGATTGTCTAGTGACACGATTACTAGTCCTAAGAATGATGGTCATATCATGGCTACTGTCACAAAGAGTGGTCAAACTCTTGGAAAAGATGTTGTTTATCTTGGTGAAGACCCCAGTTAAAAGACAAATGATGAACAAGCAAATGCAAAGAGAAAGCAAAAAAAATCCAAATAGTGATATTCCAAACCCAATGAAACAATTGTTGAAAAATCAAAGGTAGTTGAAGAAAAAGGTCAAAGAGTGAAAGCTCCTAAAGCAATTGATAGTGATGCTATAAAATTGAATGAAACCCCAGTTGTTCCTTTGTCTCAAACTAAAATTCCTCCCTCATTCCTGTAAAGCCTCAAGAAAATGGAATATGATACTAAGTTCAAGAAATTTCTTGCTAAATTTAGCAACCTATCAGTGAACATTCCATTGGTAGAAGCTTTACAAGAGATGAACGGTTATGATAAATTCATGAAAGACTTGGTTTCAAAGAAAGAATCATGGATGCTGAAACTATAAAAGTAACCCACAATTGTAGTGCCATAATGTCTAGCATAATGGTGGCGAAGAAGAAAGACTCGGGTGCATTCACTATTTCTTGCACTATTGGGGCGCACAAGTTTGGGAAAGCATTGTGCAGTAGGTTTGGGTATCCTCATACCAACCTATATAAGGCTTTTAATGATCGATTGTTTAATCAAAAAGCCCGTTGGTGTGTTGTATGATATTTTACTGAAAGTTGACTGGTTTATCTTTCTGACCGACTTTGTGATTCTTAATTGTAAAATTGATCATGAGGTCCCAATCATTCTTGGTAGGCTATTCTTGGCTACCGGATGGGTCTTAGTTAACTTAAATGTAGAGAAATACAATTCCAAGTGAACAATGAAGAGGTTTTATTCAATATGTGTAAGTCCATGAAACGACCTATGGATTTGTAAGAGGTTTCAGTGATCGATTAGGTTGATGATGAGGTAACTAACACCATAAAAGAGGATCTTATGGATGACCTCTTAGTGGGTGCATTGCAAAATTTAGAGAGTGAGGTGATTGAAGAAAAGGACGAGGTGGTTAATTTGACGATGAGTCTTGGCTCCTATAATTGAAATAGTTATGAGAACAACACCTTGTCGACTATTATTATGGATGATCTAGTGCCCCAACAAAAGGAAGCTTCAAAGTCTACAGTGAAAAAGTTCATTCGTGCTATTAGGTGGCCCATGGTGGACATAAAATGCATCATTCTCGAATGTTGTTCAAATAAATCCAAAGAGAAGAGGTAACATGAATTTAAGACATTGAACTGAAAGTTGTGTGTGGGCGATAATGTGTTCCTTCTCAACTATAGATCTAAATGTTCCTCAGAAAATTTTAAGTGGTCGGGCCCATACATGGTCTCCAATGTATATTCAAATGAAAAAAATTGAGTTGGAGGATCATGAGAAAAAGAAGTTCATGGTGAGTGGTCAAGGATTGATGTATTACCATGTGGGTGAACTCAAAGCGACTATGGTTGAGTTGCTTCAATTCAAAAAGCTGAAGTGATAATCAAGGAACATTGTGCTACGACGTTAAATCAAGCGTTAGATGGGAGAAAACCCATCATTTTCATGAACTTTGCATGTATTCTTTGAGTTTTAGATAGTTAGAGTAGTTTAGGATTTTTTTTATTAATCCACAAAATCTTGGAACTTTGAAAGTGATTTGAGTAGATTGGGAGGAAACAAGTGGATTAGAATCAAGTTTGGAGATGTATCAGCCAAAAAAATAGGGGAATTGAGCAGCTCCTAGGTGCCTGAGGGGTCTCAGTTAATGCGATCGTGACACACAGATCGCGATCGTGACACACAGATCGCGATTGCGATCTGTCAGCTCAGGAGTGCCTTAGTTATCGATAAAACCATAGGAGTCCAATGATCGTGATACCTCAAGTCAGTGGACTATCGCAATCATGATACTTTTATTGTGATCGCGGTACTATCAGTTATAAATATGGCTGAACCGTCTACAAATTGATTCCACTCCCTTCTCCCTTTAAATACCCAAAAATCCATCGGTTTTTATCAATCTTAAAAGGTTTTCAAAGTGTCTTTCATCTTTATCTAGCTTAAACATCAGGTATGTCTTTTAATCTCCTCTTTAATTGTTGAAATTGCTTCTTAGTTTCATGTTTAGGACCTAAAATTTGGTTTGTAATTTCTTTGCTTGTTAGTGCTTGAAGTTGATTTGTTTGTTGTGTTTTGTTTTTTCCTTGGTGTGTACATGATTAGGAAAGTCTTGAGTACCTAAATTAGTTTTAAAATAAATGAGAGTTTAAATTGCAGACCAAGTGTTTGACAATCTGCCCAAATAAAACCTTTGAGAGTTTTTTCCATGAGTTCGAGGAAATTTCTGACTAATTATGTAATATGGTTCATGTTCTTTGGTTTGTGAATCATGTATTAACATGGTTCTATGAAAATAATGTAAAATTTGAGTTGGGGATTTTGGGGACAATGAGCCCTCAGGAGTTGCGATCGCGACTAAGCAGATTGCAATAGCAATACCTGAGGCATGTCTGACAGAATCCTTAGATGTCGTGAGCACAACTTAACAGATAGCGATAGCGATACCTGAGGCTTATCTAATAGAACCCTTAGGTGTTGTGATCGGGACTTAACAGATCGTGATAGCAATACTTGAGGCCTTTCTGACAGTCTGAGCAAAATTCTATAAATTGTTGTTTGAGCCAAATTTGATCCTTGAGTCATTTATTTATCTTTTCTCAGTCGAATAGCAATGTTTTAACATAATAATCTTGAAAGTTCATACTTGTATATTTTTTTTAAGTTTTCAACCAAAGGCTAAGAATGGCAGATTTCGACCAAAACTGATTTCTCTCTCTCCCGACTATCAAGCTACCTATTATGAGGATTTGGCCAAGAAGAAACTACTCCTTAAAAGAGGCATCTCCTTGGAGTGATTTTTAGAGACCCTCCCAACTTTTTATCAGAGGTTGGAGGCGACGGGATGGATATGCTTTGCATCATTCATGATTCAGTAATTTTCCTTTCACTATTCATTCCATCATCATTGCATTACATATGCATCTTTCACGGTTCATTAGTTTTCCTTGACTTGTGTTTAATTTTCGTATATTCTTCGTGTATAATTTGTGTTGTTTTCATTTAGTATTTATATTAGAATTGTTAGTAGAGACGGCGTGGGTTACCATTTGAGAACTTTTCTATTTGTAGGTGACATGCTCATAATGTTCTTTACTTATATTATTTTCCGCTTTACTCAGTCGGCCTATGATACCTACTGGGTACAAGTGGACCATACTTACTCCTACTTTGGCCTTTCAGTGCAGATCCTAGTTTGAGTACCACACATGGTTGTTGATTTTTGTGCGGAGTTTCTAGGTTCTTCGAGATATTAATGTGCTTTAGAGTTCAGGGCTAATTTAGACATCTTCCATCTCTATTTGTCTTTGTTTCTTTTAGAGACAAACTTTGTATTTCTATTTCGATTACATATTTAGATGCTTTTATACTTGTGACAATGGGTTTTGGGATGGTTATGTTTGTTCAGCCTTCTATATTCATATATGATGGTCTGACTCCATTATAAAAATCTCATCTTGGTTTATGTTTATTGTTTGATTTTAATTTTTCTTTATTATTTAGGTGATTGACTTACTTATCAAGACTGGACCACGATAACTGTCATAATAACCTCATTTTTAGATTGTGAAATTTATATTGAACCAAAACAAAAGAAGGCAATGAACTGAATTCGAACCATTACTTGGTATAGCAGAGGCATTTTTGTAGTTGTGAAATCCACCAGATTCATACACTTTTTACTTGGTCTTAGTAGAGGCAACAACATTACTGCAAACATATTAGAGAAGAAACCAACAGAAGAGGAAGAGAGGGAGGTGCAATTAAAAAAGATTAAGTAGTTTTAAACAATCAATGCACATAACATTTACTTTTTGAAAGACAAAATGCACTTTGAAGATGACTTTTCAATAACCAAAAGTACTAATTAGAGGCCTCAAATGTTATTTATCCTTTTTTTTAGGTTTTTTTTGAGTTTGTATTATCTAAATATTTTTGTTGGTTCTTTTTCCTTTCCTATAATTAATGTAATTAATTTGTGTTAAAATTTAATTGGAATGAAATGTTGTGATTACTGTAGGAATGAATACCATTTATTATTAATCTACCATTCCATATCACCTATATCATTAACCCTCCTTTTCATATTCCCTAATTGTAACAACTTTTGAAATCAATCTTTGTATTGCAACTCCTCCTCTAATCAAAATGTGATTTGAAGAGAAAAAAAAATCATTTCTTCTTTCTTCTTATTTGTAAGTTGGATCAAAGAAATCTCATGACCTAAATTTGTTCTTTCAGTTTTATTACCTTTTTCTAACCCCTATTTAATAATTATCTTCTTAAATTTCAGGAATTCAGGTTTTCAAGAATGCTCGGATAAATTAACATCATGGAACAAAAGAAGAAACGTAACAAAGCGCATGAAAAAGCTTAAATTTTTTATAACACTATACTAATGTTTCTTATATCTTAAAAATAGTGATAATGACTATTTTTTTGGGAAGTCTGAATGTTTGTATCTATGTGTTCTTTTCTATTGGATTCCATCAGTCCTATTGGTAAATTAGCCACGAAAAATATATACATCGTCAATCTCAATCTATAAAGGAGTTTAAGACTATGTAAGTGCAGACTAATCAACTTCTTAACCGTTATATCATTTGTCAATTAAATTATATTGGTCCTTTTTGTGCACGTATACATGAGAAATTCTATTGACATTATCACTTGTGATGATTATTACTTTGAGATAGGATGTGAATTCGGAGAACGCATCATACTATATGTACCATAATAAGGCCACAAATATCAATAGAAATTGAAATGTGTATAGATATTACTAGAAATAAATTAAAGTTTTTCTTCATCGCTAATTAATAGAAAATTTGTTTTATAAAATATGATTTTCTCATTTAATTTCTATCGACCTAGAGTGCTCATTGAAAATACGTATTTTGGAAAATAATTTTTCATTGAAATATTAGGAAGCTTCCTAACCTTTTAGTGTGAAAATACTACTATTTTTTCTTTTTTCACTTACTGAATCAAAATATCTATTGGAATAACATTGAATATTTAAATTATGCATTTTTTCTTTCTCTAAATAATTTAAATTACTATACTATTTGTTCACTTTTATTTGTCGCTATACTGTAAATAGTTGTCGAATTTTATTTTTTAAAATTTAAAAATTAAGAGATAATTTATTATTTAGTTTTTAATTTACCTTATTTTTAATTATAATGATTTTTAAAATATTGAATTCATTGTATTAAAAAATATAATAAAATTATCATTTAATTTATTGTTCCTTAAAAAATGTGTCGAGTCAATATGTACAAACAAAAATAGATGGAGAAAGTATTCTTTAAATTTGACTTGCAAAAGAAAAAAACATTTGATATTGTCTCCTTCACCCATATAAGGTATCTAATTTTTTTATCATTTGAATATTTGATGTTTTGATTTGTTAATTTGTGATTTTAGGAGCAAGATAGTTTGGGCTTTGGGTTGCTGAAATTGGGGTGGCTAGGAGAAAAAAGAATAGGAACTAAAATGAATCAATTTAATTAATTTATGAGTGAAGTAATAATTTAATTAACTCATTATCTTATATTAAGATTTTATAAATATTTAAAGAAATCTTGTGATGAGTTAGAATTATTTCATGTATCTAATAATGACATTTATAACCGTGCAAAGCGTGGATCATTTCACTAGTATATATATAAAGGAGAAACAAGACAAGGATGATGTGACACCTCTCTATGGATACCATTCCTATTTATCGTTTTTCTCTTATTTTTTGAGATTTTTTCTATTGTTTCTTATTTTCAAATTAAAGAATTAGCAATATTCTACTCTATTTATTGAGTATCATTAATAATTATCGTAGTTAAGTTAAGGAAGAGTTGAAAAGCCAATTAACTTTCAATTTATCCCATCGTGCTTCTCCATATTATCAAAAGATATTTATTTATTTTAAATTGTGTTTAATAAGAAATAATTGCTCCTTTTAATTAGGAGTCCAAAAACCTCTTCAGTTTTTATCTTTTGAGATACGTATAAGTTATAGAATAGACATGAAAATATTATGTCTTCTATTATATAACCATGAAATCAAATATAGGGTAAATTTCTATGGATACTGCAAATGTCCACAATACATAAATACAGTTTAAGAAGATTTCAAGTGTTTGAAAGTGAATCTGCTATAATAAAATGGTAAGTTTCTCGACCTTTGTTCTACAATTTTTTTTAAAGTTCCAGAGATTATACACCGGACATGATGATTTTTTATTTGATAATATTATTTTTAACTTTTTACTTCTGAAATGAGAAATGAGAGATGAAAATGAATTAGTCTTTGAAGAGTGGCAACGATTATGATATATTGTTGAATAACAACAAATTGTGGATATTATGGATCACTATCATTTTTGTTATTGTCAAAAGATATTATTCTCTTAAGAGTGTTCATTTTTATATTTTTTAAAAAGGGCAACTATGGAGAGGATCCGACAAAGGATCACAAAAATCTATTCTACGTAATACGATAAGAAATTTTTTATTTAATATTATTGTACGTATTTCATAATGTAGTCCTATAAATAGCGACATTATAAGACAACTTTGTGAAAATAATCACATTAGCTTTTAAAGTTACGTTTCTGGTGCTTATTGTATTCATGCTTTAGTTTGACTCAAAGAATGAGAGGAAGGCTATTCAATGGTTATCGGCTTGTAGGAGTAGTTGTCGACTAAAACTCAAAAAATTATGCATTAATCTCATAAATTTTTTATTTTATTAATGATTTAAATTGTAAGAATAATGTTACATTATTTATTCTTTTCATATGTTCTCTCCTTGATTTCTCTTTATTTTGTATTTTATATGAATTTTTGATTTCGTAAGTTTATAATTATTTTGGTTCAAAATAGTAACTTACGACATTGTTGGACATATTTATTTTTTTCTCCCTTTACTTCCTTAACATGAGAATGATGTTGCTTTATATATTTTTCGTTATGTTCTGTCTATGATTTCTCTTTATTTGTATTATATATGAATTTTGTCGTAAGTTTTTAATTTCTTTAATTAAATCAAGTAACTTATTACTTAGTTGAAAATCTCCTAACTACTAACCAAACGCTTTTTTTTATTGAATCTCATATATATATATATATATATAAAGAGAGAGAGAGAGAATAATAGAATACCTCTTTTATCTATGTTATATTTAATAAAATTATTGATATTTATCTTTTTTAGAGTTGCGCAAAGCGCGGATACATTCACTAGTGATAACTAAAGTTGAATTCATATATCAAAAGACTACAACACATTCGTAGAGAAAATATAAGGAAAATGACAAAACAAAAACTGCTTGAAGTATCAAGAACTCGAATATAGATTTCAACATTCAAGATACCTCAACACCTCAATTTTATGTGTGACTTCCTAAAAATCTTCTTTAGATGTTATTTGTCTTTGTATATGTACCAAACAAAACAACATTAAAGTTTTAACCTCCGAATTATCAGGAAATGCTATTCCATCAATGGGTGATTCAACAGATCAATATTGATTTAAATTTCTTTATCCAGAAAAATGAACTTTAAGGTCAAGACATTCTCAGTTGATATAAAGAACATCTCTAAATGATTTCCAACATTTACTCAAAAGACCAATAAAAATAGAGAAAGAATTTATTTTGTGATCAAGAAAATAATGAAATCAATGAATCATGAAATATTTTATGCTTATATGCTTAATGCTTGTGCATATTATAAAGTGATAGAAAGGATATCAAAAGGTCACATGTGAATGTATATTAAGATATTTAATTAAGAAGATAATTATAATTGGAGGTAATTAATTGAACCTAAATATTTTTGGACTATTTCAAATAAAATAAATAGATAAATTAAGAGAAAAAAAATCCGAAAAAGGAGAAAAAGATAAATAGGAATGAAGATAAGACCATGTCGATCGATTAATGTCGCTTAATATTTTTTGTAATATAAAGCAAGCATTGCAAGTTGCAAGTTCCAGTAGTTGGTGGCCGCCTTGGTGCATATTTTTGTTTACCTAGTGCTAGTAATGAATCTATCACCTAGCCATGAAAATGAAACATCATTCTCGCATAATGCACTATGATTAATCATGAGTGAAGCAAATTAAAAGTGCACAAAGAGGAAATTCACACAAGCATAGTGACATATTGTTTACATAATGTACATAAATGGACACCATCCACCAAATTATTGTGTAAGTATACTCGGTAATCTTTTCTTTAACTCCTCATTCCTCTATCAAGGTCTTGTCAATGTCCTCCACATGACATATATCTTTTATCCAACAATTGGTTTTCTACTTGTCCAACTCTTCATTAATTTCTTTAAGCTTGCCACTTTAGCTTCTAACTCTAAAGTATAGGCCTTTCCAATCCCTTGATCTAACTGCAATTCTCTGTTCTTAATCATCCACCTACGTCTTCGTTGTACAATTTTTTCAAAGAACTATCCGATCTCCTGCCTCTTCCACTTTCAAATTAGATAAACTAAACCACAGAGAATGTTATTTTCATAAAACAATATAGCAATTTAAAATTACACTTTGGACCTAGTTATTCAACATGATCTGGCTTACTATAGTCTACCGTAAGGAAGTCCACCATAAGAAAATCAATGACAGAGTAAATTTAACCATGTTATTAAACTCAAAAATTATAAGTAACTGTTCATAATAAGAAAAATTCATCGAAAAAGTGTACTTACACAACACTAGGGAGATAAAACCGCATGAAGTAGACAAATACATGTGGATTTTTTGGCTTGTATTTAAAACGAAGCTACATTAACTTGCAGATTTGAGATTGAGCATGAGAAAAATATTATGAGCATCTTTTTTACCTGCATTGATTATGAAGGAAACAAATTCATCTGATGTCAGTTTTCCTAAGGTGAGGACTAAATTGAGTCACTACATCTCCCCTATAATCATGGCTAACTAATATTGCAAAATCAATAATAATACTTTTAGAATTACAAAATCATAACTTTTTTTAAATTTTTTTTTTTTTTATTAATTTTCATTTGTAAAAATGATCTGTATACCATTGATTTTGCATGGTCTTTGCTTTATATACATTGGTGAAAGACTCCAAAAATTAAGGATTATCCTCTCATGTTAACCCATTATTATAAAAGTTATCACCTATTGAAACTACAGTGTCGATGTCTAATTCCTATCCTATTCTTCCCATTTGCATCAAATTATATACATAAACAAAATGGTTGGCTAAGAAAATTATAAAATTAGCATGTGTTTTGTAGAAGTTGGGAAAAGTCGCGTAAATCTAATATTTTTAACCAAGTCTTTTAATTGGAAAAGGCATTTATGTTAAAAAAAAATTACAGTGAAAAAGAAATTTTTCGGGTTTTTTGGGACTAAACATATTCCTTAGTTGAAAAATTGACATATCGTATCAACTAAAATATCAAATTGGCATTCAATAGCCATATTTTAAGAAGTTGGTATTAAATGGTCATTAATACGTTTTAGCTAACTAGTTTAGGTGTACGCGCCTCGTGTGTGTATGTTACTTTAATGAGTTCAAACATTACGCTAAATAGGATATTTATTTAAATAATAAAGATGAATGTAATAATTAAATTTAATATTTTTTGAATATGTAAAGATGGAGAATTTATTTATTAAACCTAATCTTTACCCAAAATATTTTTAAAAGTCGATCGATTCATCTACCATTTATAAATTGCAACAAAACAATAATAATACAATTAAATCTAATCTTTACACACAAATTTTTTTTCAAAGTCGTCTGAAACTCATCTACCACCTGTAAACAATAACAAAATAATACGATAATAGCGATATCAAAATAATATAACTAAACCTAACCTTTACATAAAAAAATTTCTCAAAGACGCCCAACATTTATCTATCTCCCATAAACTGCAACAAAATAATACGATAAAAAGTGATATCAAATAATACAATTAAGCTTAAATTTTACACACAAAAGTTTCTCAAATCCGATCAAGATTCATCTACGAACTGTAAACTACCACAAAATAACAAACTAATAGAGATATTACGATAATACAATTAAACCTAACCTTTACCTTAAAAAAAATTCAAAGCCGACCCACATTCATCTAGCATCTGTAAATTAAAATAAAATAGTAAGCTAATAAAGATATCAAAAAAATACAATTAAACCTAAACTTTACACAAGAAATTCTTCAAACTCAATCGACACTCATCTACGACCTGCAAACTATAAAAAAAATTTAATAGTGATCACAAAGTTTCAATTTTGATCCAACTAATTCTTGTCTGAGCGAAAATTTTGACCCTTTTGAGTGAAAACAAAGTAGATATATAAATACACACATGTTGACAAAAATAGTGAAGAAGTTGAGGATTAGAAAATAAAACATCCACCAATCTAGACATGCAATAGAATCAAGTCAGATGAATATGAATCATATTCTCCCAATAGGCAAACCGGTGTGTTCTCTAGTTTAACGTACATCTCAATATTTATAGAAGTATTTCCTTAATAGAGTCCTATTTTAGAAGTATTTTTCTAATTGATCAGTAGAAAGGAAAATGTTAATTAATTCTCCTACCATATATTATAGGAGTCTCATATATTTTAGAAAGTCTAGTATAAAGAAAAATATTAATTAATTCTCCTACCATATATTTTAGGAGTCCCATATATTTTAGGAAGTCTAGTTAATATAATAAAAAATAATTAAATAATGAATTAAAAAATAATGAAAAGACAATTTTATCTAAAGAAGAGTCTTTTAATGAAGAGCAAAAAGTTTAAATCACTTTTCTAAGGGTCTTCATACTTTTAATATATTACAAATTACTGATAATGTTAGCATTACACGATCCATAAATCAAGGAGTCTAGTAACTAACTTTCTTTTTTTTTTGTTTCCCATTCGGTGTCCGGTGCCCGCATTGGAGCCCCGACTAATTCGGATCGCGCGTTGCATGGTCGATTAAGGTAGCAGCGCTCCCAACAGAGTTTTCTCCATACCCAGGGTCAAACCCTCGACCTCTGATTAAGGATGGAGCAGCCCTAGTAACTAACTTTCTTCCCCCTTACAACATTCTCTTTCTTATTTTCTCTCCAAAAATCTCTCAAATATTTTTCTCTCTTATTTCTCCCTAAAATCTCTTTATCACTATGTATGTCTCCTCTATTTTTTTTCTTTTCAATATTATTGATAAAGCATATATTTGATGTTTATGTATTAAATAAAATTAATATATACATGTAATCTATTATGTATGAATAAATTGGGTGTAGGGGTGGGCGTTCGGTATTCGGTTTAGTATTTTCAAAATTCGAATTCGGTAATTTGGTAATCAGTATTTGAACATAGATACCACATACCATATTTATAAACATCGATTCGGTAGTTTGGTAATCGATAAATTAAACTTCGGTTCGGATATTTATTAAAGTTTGGATATTTATTAAATTAAATTTATCAACATAGATACCACATACCATATTTATTAAAATTAGAGATGTGCAAATGTACGTTTAAACTTCAAAGAGTATATTTAATAAAAACCCTATTTAGTATTCTTTTTGTTGCTTTTTACGAATATATTATCAAGGTCCAAGATATATATATATGTGTGTGTGTGTGTGTGTATTTAAACTTCAAATAGTATATTTAATAGAAACCCTATTTAGTATTCTTTTTGTTGTTTTTTACGAATATATTATAAAGGTTTAAAAGATTCCTTGGGATGACTAGTACTATTGTTTATGACTAGTAGCAGGATCGGTTGCAACAGTTTCACATGAATGAGAATCAAGAGATTGGCTTGAAAGGCTTTCCAACTAGCCATAGTACTATTGCAAGTTGTCTTTCTTCTTTAATCGGTCGTACCAACTTGTTTCCGCCTTGGGAAGGGAACGTGGTTGGAATTCCAATTTCAAAGAAAACACATGCGAAAGGCAAGACATTGAGAAGGGATTGTTCTTGAATTAGATGAAATATTAGCGGTCTTACGTGATTCTCTAAAAAAGGAAAGAAAGGAATGACTATTTATATCAAGAGACAGGCTTGCTAACCTTTGGGCATAGTGACTAGTGACAAGAAGAGTTGCTTAAGGACCTACGAAGAAAGTGACCAAAGCAGAGTTAATTCATATTAAAACAAGAGGAGAGAATTCAATGTCAATTGACATCTCCTTAGAACACGTGACAGATCGTACTTTCTTGCCTTAGACCATTATCGAGGCTATGAGTTTTCATAGGACAAATGGTCCTTTATCGTGAAGGTAGTTTACTTGCTTACTTGTTAAAGTAAGGCAGAAAGAGTATCTGTTGTTAACAAAATAGAGTCTCAAAAGCTCATTTATCGCAGTGGTCTAAAAAAAATTATCGTATTTTAGAAAAAGAGGTCTATAAAAGTCAATTAAGAAAGATGACGCTTTTGCGAGGATGTCTTGAATCATCCAATACAAAAGCAACAAGGCTAGCATCAAATCTACCTACCGAGAATCCTCCAACATTCCTACCAAGGTTCCCATCCCCGATGACAGAAGAAGGATGTAACCGGTGTTAAGGTTAGAAGGGTAACTGCTCTCGTAGTCATAGCCGCTCTTGGGACTGATTCCTTAAGGAAATGGAATTCTTCCAAAATTCCTATGAAAGATGTAGATATTTAGGCATTCCCCTGCTACTGCTAGAGAATAGGTCATCATTTTCTTTGCGGTTGATGCGGTTAAATCAACTAGTAGAAGGAAGGTGGCATAGTTAAACTAGTAGAAAGAAGGTGGCATAGTTAATCAACTGAATCCACACTTAGAAAGAATAACTTTGAAGCCACGTTTAGAATGGTCAGCACCTTTTGAGAAAAATTGCTCTTTGGAAAGATAAATATAAGGGCGTTGAAAGTTGTAAGCCATAAAAAGGAGATTTTTAACGTTCATAGACACTTTGAAACTAATTGTGGAAATTCACTCTTTTATTTTGAGTGCGCAGAATGGTGCTTTGCAGCTACTATAGGTCTTCAAAAGGAACTAGGGGCAAAGACGTCCTAAGAAGTTTGCCTATGGACTCTACCTCAGCGACCTTCTTCCGTACTTTCACAAGAAAGCAAGCTATCAACCTTATCTCCATTAGTTTGTCAAATTAGTGAACCCGAATGACAACATCTCTATGGGGCCTACTCTAGTCTTTTATCTACAGAGAGATGGTCGTTTACATGCTTACTTACTAAAGTACGAGAAAGAAATAGTTTATAAGAACAAGTAAGAGAGTTGACTTGCTTACTTTAACAAGTAAGGGAACTGAGGTTGCTTACTAAAGTAAGGGATTGTTGACCCTTTCAATCTTGTTTGTACCCATGGGGCACATTGAACACCAACTCAACTAAAAAGAGAAAAAAGGGTACTCACTCGTTGGTAAGGGAAAGGCTAGGCTTTTCTTACACTAATTTTTCTCTTATTATATTTACTAGATTTACTATTGCACTGAGCCCTATTCTATCTCGGGTAACCTGATTACGGCTTTTCTGACTAGGCCCCCTACCTCTACTAGTTACGTTAGCAAGAAAGCCATTGTAAGAGATGCAGGAAAGCAAGTTGAAGAAGAAGAAAAAGGCTTCCGCATAGGCTCTCCCAAACCACTACTTTATTCTAATTCAAACTTATTTACAAGGAAGCCCTATGGCCTTAATGCTAGGCAAGAACAGTAGAATAATTCAAAGTGCTAAATAGAAAATCAAAAAAGGCCAAGCTGCGAAAAGTACCCTTTTCAATAGTAAATAAGCTCAAGAGCTAAGAGTTTGATGTCTAGGTTAAGGCTCACTCATTGAAGTGTGACCGTAGTCTGGTATTTCCCAAGAAATAAAGCAACCAGGTATTTTTTTGACCCTTAAGAGCAAGGTCCATCCCACTCTCTCATCTACATAATTGTCTGATCTTAGATGCTTTGTCGGAGATTCCAGATTTGATTGCTAACTATGACATCAGTCTTTTCTCCGTCAGGAGGTTACAAAGGTGAGGTCCTGAGAGAGATAGTTGCTTCACACATGGAATTTGATTGAAAGAAAGAGATGGTTGGAAATAAAATAGCCATTTCATTATTTTCGTAATTTAAAGATTAAGGAATCGATCATTTCTTCACTTCAGACTAGTGAATTTGGTAAAGGGTTCCAAACCTTCCAAAAGTGATAGGTATGTGTTCTTTCTTGGCACTCTCTTAGACTGTCTATCCCTTTATACCTGGGTATAAAAGCCAAAAAGAAAGTAGCTTCTTTGATATGGTTCAGTAAATAGGAATCCCAGTAATACGGTAAACATTGGAAGAACATAGGAATATGGGTCCATATAGGTATAGAGAAAGGGCATGATAGGCTAGTTTGATTCCAAGCCAAGCAGCAGGGCATGATCAGTATTATTGGGCGGGGAATTGCATTCACTAATAGAGCTTCCTATGATCGCACCCTAGGAGAGTGCAAATGGCAAGTTGACTGGTTCAGTTCCACTTAGTAGCCCAAATCTGCATACCCCCTTTAACACGCAAGTATGCTTTAGCTACTAAGCTTCAAAAAAACCCATAGAATTACTTCAAAGTAGGAGCTTGAACTCAAGTATTAGAATAAGTCTTATTAGGTTTCCCTGGGGGGAAGGATCTCCCCAACCCCCGTGAGTCCCATCCTGCCCTACCTTGAACTAGAACTCAGAAACCAGGACATAAAACTATAAGTGAGCAGCTGCCAAAACAAGCTCCCTAAGGTTGCACCTAAGATCGGAAGGAATCACTTGAGAACTAACTACATACCTGAAGTTAGCTTTTGTACGCATAGCCTTATATTATCTTTGAATACTTCCTTTAGACGGCTAAAAATATGTTATTTGTGTGGGTCGTTTTAGTGACAATTTATGTAGGAGCCGTTGTCTTTGCTTTGTTTGCTGGATTGGTATGCTTTCTTTTCTAAAAACCCCTCTCTCATAGGTCGTTATATTTCAGGCCATTTACGATCGTTTAAAGGGCCTTATATTATGGAGTATAAAGAAAGTCAAGATTGTTCTTGCTGAGAAAATCCTACTTACTTGATCTTTCTACTTTTAATTTAAGAGAAAGTCGGTCTAGCTTATTACTCTTTCACCTTTCAAAGAAGTCAAAATAGAAAGGGGTAGGAAATATCCCATCTACCTTGTTCAAGTTGTGGATCTCCTTCATTAGCTTTGAGTTCATTATTGTTCTTTGGGTTCTCCTTTAAAAGAGGCCGTGGGGGAAAATCCCCAGCCCCTACATGCATTTAGCAACGACGGCTCAAACGAAGCAAACCATTTCTCATAAGAGAATAGAAAATCATAAGAAAGATTTTATCAAAAGTGACTAGAAAAGAAGCGGTCGAGAAGGAATGAGTGGAAACTATGTTGATTAAGTGCAATTTCGAAATTAGGAAAGATTAGACAGAATCCTACCAATCTAAATCAAAGTTTCCAATGGTAAAAGGTTGCCCCTGTCGGCGGGTTACTTAGGTCCATGTAGTCCAAATCTCCGCTTAGAAAATAAGTCCAAGTTGACTTTTTGCGAAGGGGAAAATGGATTTCTGTTAGAGAGTTATCGAGAGAAATTTTCAGTTAGGAGCCATTCTTTTGCAGTTAGGAGACATTGCTGTTATGTTTTCCAGTTATGAGCTATTGTTGTGTGGTCCCTTTTGAGTGGTTCCTTCTTTTCTTTTTTTGATGATTTAAAGGCGATAGTTCTTTTCACCAATAAATTGGGGCTTAGAGCTATGAGCTATAACACATATGCAAGAAGGAAGAATGCCTTAATAGACGGGTATACTAAGGAAGGGGAGTCGCTTGCTTGTTTGGTATGTTTGGAACTGGGTTGTTTAAAGCTACCCTTTCATAAAGAAAGAGAACCTGGGCCCAATTTTTGTTATATTTTGACATGATTCTCAACACGCTATCTAAAATAGGAAAGTCGGTAAGGAAAGGTGGGACAAATAAAGCTCTACTTTGGGTAGTTGGGTGCATCAACCTCTTTCTTTCATAGAAGAGGGGACAATATGCTTTAAGGAGCTTAGGCTACTCAACCGATAGGAGTAGGGGCTTGTTTCCATAACTAAAATAGAATCTGAAGTAGGATTGGAAATAGAATAAGATTGAGGTGGCCCTTAGGACACTTGACTGGTTGGAGTGGAAAAGTATGGATTAGTTAAAAGAGCTACTTCTTTAAGCTGAGTGGGGTCGCACCCCTTTCTTCTTCTAATAAAAGAGAGCTAAAGACGCTAGGCACACTCTTATTCAAAGCTTTCCAATCAGTAGCTGGGCTAGGGCTTATTCTGATTCATTTGCTATGGAATTCGTTGCATCAATTCCTTGCATCCCTCATATTAATAATGTAATAAGGCTCTGCCTACTCAGAGTGGACAGACTTTTGAGTTTTCAGCGTTTTATGCTAAATGTACGAGGGATGCCCGTCGATTATTATAGGATGCAATAGAATCTATTCAGAGGACTATCCTCACAAGTGTAAGAGTAGATTGGGGTTTCGCTCCCTTACTACTCCTTTACAATAATTCTCCTAATATAAGAAGTATCTAACCTATCTAAATGCAATCATGCACGAGTCAAAGAAGGTAATTTTCAGAATGAAAGACATACAAAACAGAAAGAGAGGAGCCGACTATAGAATCTGCAGAAGAGTTTGCTTCTCTATAAATATGGTTCACGCCTATACCAGATTAAACCCCACTAGAAATTTCATCAGGAAAAGGCTGTGTGGAAGAGAATACCACATTGTCGCTGCAAGTACTTGAGAATGAGTTCATGTTGTTCTTGTTATAGTAAGTATTACACTTGAATTAGCTCTTTTAGCAATAGAAGTTCTTGGTGTAATCTCCTTTTCTATTCTTGGTAAACTATTTGTAGAAGATGTTGATGCAATAACCGGTGCATGTATTCTCGAAAGCACTCCCGGGGGAGAGTGGGTTTTTTCTGGACTTTAGGTCATCTTGTGACCTCTACTTTGATTTATGCGATTTATGCCACAAGTAAGGCATAAATATGGAAAAGAGTTCTTTCCTAAAGGAGTATTTAACACTTCACCAACCTTCCGAAGACACGATCAATAGGGCGCTAATCTAATGCAGTGAAGGAGGCTTACAACAATGATATCCTGCCTTAACTGTTTTATCCTTCTCTCAACCTACCCAGAAAGAGTCCATTCATTTTTGTCTTGGGGAACCTGAAATTGAATCAGTTCAAGAACCAACCCAGAAAGTCTTTTCCACCGATTGATATTTCTCGTATTTTAAGAGCTTTACTGAAGCTATTGGAAGTGACTCTACTCCAAAGTTGTCTGGGTTGGGTCTCTCAACCCAATAGTTCTCTAGGTCAGTGCTCAGATCAACACAAATAAAAGAAAAAAAAACTTGTATGCCTCCTGATCATGCCTCAAAGAAGGCAATTCACGAGGAAAGGTCCCACTCAGACACACACAAAGACAAAGATGACAACCGGCGCATGGCACGTTGCTAAGGATAGGCTCCTGGTTTGATTATAGAATAGATAAGTGTGACACATGCCATAATCATACTATAAAAAATATTGAATCGAGATGGACAACAAAATTTTCACTTTATGGAATTATTTTACGTTCTATGGATTCACCATAGAGGGAGAGACCCCAGACAGCGACACAGAAATAGTTGAATCAGAGTTCTTGAGATTAGATTGGTTCCATCTATATATTTCCCATCTAGATCTCACCGGTAGACCACCCCTTCCTATCACATTCCAGTGAAAAAGAGCCTAATCGAAGGATCAAGCTTACCAGAATGCTCCAATTGAAGTAGTTGATCCAACACAGTAATGACCTTCAGTAGTGCTTTTTCCTCGCTCTGTACAGTAATAATAGAGGGTAACCTAGCAAGGTAAATTTACTTGAAGCAATAACTCTTAAGGTGGGGAGTGAGGAAAAAAAAATGGGACAGGAATAAACCAGTAGAAAGAAAAAGCATACCAAGCATTCCGAGCATTCCTCTTATTAAAGGAATCGGTGAGTGAAGACAAGATCAGATCTTTAAAGTTGAAGTCTTTTTCTTCATCAAGAGTGAGAGATCTGTCTAATAACAATAGAAGAGGGATATACCATCGAATCAGATCTTAGCGAAGTCTCGGTCTTTGTCCACACCTAGAATAGGAAAGAGACAATGAAATTGATGAATGAATGAGGGATTCTTTTCTAGCCTAGTTCTTCCACATGAATACCATATGATAAAAAGAAAGACAAATTTACCTGTGTTAAGAACAGTGCACTAGAATCAATAGACTCTTATAGAATCCTCTTGAGTTAGGATATTCCTTATTTTCCTTATTATAGAGATTGTTCTTAGGATAGCCTATGGCTAGTTAATATATACTTTCCTATTTATACTATTGGCTCTATATTGATTAGAGTGAATGTGAGTACAAGCCAAATTAGGTTGAAAGTCTTGAATCCACTCTTACTAGTCTCATATCTGCTGCACGAGTGAAATTGGGAATTTGGTAGGATTAGAGAATGCATGCTTCCAGTTCTTAGACGAGGAAAATAATCCAATCAGTGCGGTCAGTCCACCCTTCTGATGTGCAGGGGTCTGGAGTATGGTAGAACGAGTTACGAGGGGTAAGGTTGCATCCCAAGAGGATGAGGGCCAGTCGATTTTTGGGTGTACTCATATTAAAAAACCTGACTGAATATTCTAGGTTGACTTCACCGGTACAGCTGAAGTAGGTCTATTTATGGGCATGATATATTGAGTGGAGTCAAATCACACACTAAAGGATAAAAAAATACTTTCCCGATAAGAGATAGACAGACAGTAGGAGATCCAGTTACGATAGCAGTTTATGGGACACGTGGCAGCCCTTAATTTGCCTTCATTAAATTTTGACTCTTTAGAAAACATAGAACATTAAATATCCTCATTTATTCCACATCGTCCTCGGTGCACTGCTATCCATATAAACCCTCTAGGCCATTCTTTCTTTTCACAGTTTTTATTAATTCTTAAGTTGAAAAAGAGTAATAGTAGCATTCATTTTCCCACCCACAATCAAGACCATAGACTGAGGAGAGATACCACTATATCTCATGATGCCCTTATTGGAGAATGCTTTGATTCAATTCGCCCAGTTAGATTAAAGATCCTGGACCTACCAGATAATGTTAGGGGATTTTTTATTGGCGGGAGACTATATGGCTCTCAATATGCTGTAAAAAAAGCTCTATCTATTAGACTACCTGAAAAATTTGTACTTTGATATCGATGAATTCCAAAACACTATTTTAGACTCTCCCCGATATGGAAAGGGGCCTTTCTTAGTAGCCCACGCTTCGAATTGGAGCTCCCCTCTAATTGAGGTTAGGATGCTGGATCCTTAGCCCAACCCCTATAAAGTCAACTTAGTTCCAGTTAAAAAAGTTAGGATAGTTTCAATAGCCAGCAAGTTCCTACGTTCCTAAGGCCTGTGCCCCATGGAAGGGGCAGAGATAAGGAGTGCCTCGTGGATTTCTAATCTTATGGCTCACGCCAGGCAGGACTGGGATTGCTACCAACTGGGACTGATATTTAGTCTTCCTGAATCACCTAGCGTGAGTCCTTCTGCTCGAGTGCATTTTCTTGCCTTTCTGCGGAAGTAATTCCTTATCTTGGCCGCGGACAAGGTTCTTGAGAAGACTCTAAAGATTTTTCCTTTTCTAGAGAGTCAATCTATTTTTTTTAAAGTGAATGCTAGAATTCTTGTTCTCACACTCTATTACTTGGATAAGTTTGAGAACTTACAGCACTCCATAACGATTATGTGATTAACCAAGTCTACACTTTGTCTTTCCTCCCTAAGCCATCGTTTTCCCCCATTAGTCACTCGCACAAGGATAGGTCTCGAGTAGTAGTTACTGATGAAGAAGAAGATAATAAAGCAAATTGGAATCTGCCCTTATTTGTAGCGATGACCTTTGTGGTACAAGGGCAGACTTATGAGGAGTATGAGAGAGCGATTCGATATAATTTTTGAAAGAAGCAAAAGAGCCAAGGAGCATCCTCCAATCCTGATCAAGCCCCTGAAGCTGGAAGCCTACTGAAAAGAGCTTCTCTTTCTAGTTTGAGAAGTTTTAAATATAGTAAAAAGCTTTTTTCAGATGAATAGCTTGATTCTACTCTTTAACTTTCTTTAGATATTGGTCACTAGTCTAACTAAATAATAGTTATATATAACTATTTCCTCTCTTTATCTTATCCTTACCTTAATAAAGCAACTTAATAACTAAACTTCCCCCTTGTCTTTATCCTCTTGTTTTGAGCTTTCCACCTATCGAGCTGAACAAAACCTTTTGCCTTAGGCGCGATAGCTTCACTCTCACACCCGCATTATCTGAGAAAAACATAGAAACAATTCCATCATCCCTCTCCTTGAGAAAAAAATGGTTCTTAATTGAACGAACATTGGTTGAACCTTTCAAACTGACACCCCAGTCATAATTCCACCCACGTCTTTTTTTCTTTTGAATAAGTCTTTTAAATCCAAATTTTTTGTCCTTTTATTTGAGTTTATAATAATAATAACTGGCAGTTTTCATAAAAGAAAAGAAAAGTGGAGGCCCACCATATGCTAGCATTGTAGTTTTCATCGATTCTTTATCAATGGCCCACCCTTTCTTTGAACCTTGTCAATGATCGAACTTAAAGATATGAACTGAGTGCCATTTGATGAGTAACTAAGAACGAAGGAGAGGGATATGGAAATAATGAAGTAACAAAAGAGAAAGTCATTTTTAGTAGTAACGACTTATCACAATCCATTGGTTCTTATAGAATCCATGTCCTAGGTGTATCAAAAAACATTCTTTTCGCTAAGCGTATATAATAAAATAGAGTGAAAAGTTCCACCCCAAAACCAAGGAGGTACTAACTAACAGATGAGTCCTCTCTAAACCGCAGGAGATAGTTTCCCATTATACAGCTCACCAACTTCACTTGCCTCTATGTGAGGGTCGCTCCGAGCAGGTTTGGATCACGTACAATACACGAGCTCTATGAAGGAAGGGGTTGGGTTAGGAGCATTTTCAATATGATTCTATTTTTGTATTTGTTTGATGAGAAATACGAGTCTGTTTTGTCCACTTTCTTCATCCCCCTCTATCAAAATGATCAAAAAGGAAGTCGAGCTTGCTTCTTATTCCCATGTTTGATCTCTTCCATCTCTGCCTGGATCATTGTCACCTATATTGAAGAAAGGTTTAGAACCCTGTATAGAATGAAGATGGCTAAGGATCTTTCTCTCAACAGTGCTTTTCAAGGATCCACTCTCCCCCTAAATAAGTAAGGCCCCATTAAGTCTGGATGAAGATGGGGATAAAGAGTAAGGATTGAAGCCCCCAGAGCTCTGTCATGCACTGGACAGGGGTTAGCTCTGTAAATGTGTAGAGCCAAGTGTAGTGTGTTATTGTATTAGGCACTTCTAGGCCCCTTCCCAGCTACTGGATCACTCCAGTGCTTTGGGTACCACAGACCCTCTGCCATCCATTGCAGCAGAGCATTTTCATAGGTGGGGGGCTAAGCGCAGTTCTTTTAATCAAAGGTTGAATGAAATCGATTCTTTTTTAGATAGAAGAATCGAAATCGGATAGGATATCTATATTTCTATTCATATATATTACTAATATAAATGGATTTATATAGAGTTGTAGCGTAGAAAAAAGCCCCAAATCCTTGATTTGGACAGGAAATACTGCACTGTTTTGGGCCCAGGAAGCGAAGGGAATGAGCTCAGCTAATTCTCCTCCATACTTTTTTTTCTCCGTGCTCGTTCTGCATGTACTTCGTGCGCCATTGTCTCTTTGCTCTTCTCTTATTCTTCATTGGATGGTTTGAATAGACTTCGCCGTTCTTTCCCAACTAAAATTGAAAGGGTTGTATCATATAGAGATGTCGATTCATTTTCTGCCCCCAATGAGATGGAGAATTTTTCACCCCCTATTTAGACTTTTGGGCCCTTTATCTTTCTGAATCGAGACCTAGCCCAGCTCTCGTCATTCCAAAAATCGGTGGGAAACACCTCAGTATACGATCGCACATAGTAACTGGGAGTCCTATTACACCTAAGGCCAACTTAAATTCACCAAACCAAGGTTCATCTCATGTAGTCATTGTGGACTCATACAAGGATATTGAGTAGATGGTTGATGTATTAGACTCGACCATATCTTTTGTAGTATGCATTCCTATCCGTGTCGTAATGGATTCGGTAAGTTACGCGTCTGGTGCACGGAGAACTGCCTTTGGTCCCTCTTTCTTACTTACTCGTGGCAACCTTTCAGCCGCCCAACGACCTATAACGCTAGTCACTACTCCCACTGGGGCTAGGAAGTAAGCCCCATAACCCAAAGCGGCGAAGAACAAATAGAATTTGTTACAAAATCCAGCTAATGGGGGTATTCCTACGTATGAGAACATAGTAATAAAGAAGGTAATAGCCAAAATAGGATTTAAATCAGCTATATATTTGACACGGGTTTGCCATAATGCTAAAACTATGGCAAATGGATCTATCATCATTGATGCATAAATAAAGATACCAATTAGTAGTGATTGAATTCCTTATATGGTTCCACATGAGAAACCAATATGAATATAACCTACATGTCCAATTGAACTATAATCTAGAAGTCTCTTTACTTTCATTTGGGCCATGAAGGCCAGTGCTCCTAAGATCATAGAAGCAATGCTGCAGAAAAAGAAGATTTGTTGCAATGTAGCTCCATAAGAACCATAAATAGAAACACATGAAATATTAGCAGAAATAGAGATTTTAGGCGCAATAAAATGAGATGTTGTAACTGGGGTGGGTAAACCCTCATAGATATTAGGTGCCCACATATATAGAGTCAAAAGATATGTGGAGTCCGAAGGGTAGAGGTTTTTTTCTGGGCTCGAGAGATTGAATAGATAGGGCCCTACAAGTTTGAAATTCATTGTTGGGGAATTCACACAAAAGGGAACGGGGAATTCCCAATGAAAAAAGTTCTCTCTGAACCAAACGTGAAAGTCATTTTCCATCAGACGGCTTTTTCTGTAAATCTACTCTCGACTTAGATTATATATCCAAAAGAGTCCGCTCTCGGCCATTCCACATGCTGCCTAGCAGAGACATGGTTATCTGAAGTGGATTCTCTCTTTTGTAGTAGATTTCAAACCTACTATACCCTATTAACTAAGAAGGGGGCGGACACAATAGTTACATGGACCCCTTCTTTTCAGTTATTGCCAGCGCTTTCCCGGGTTGAGTTGGAATTTATTATTAGAAAGGGCAGGTAAAGCCCGAAGGCTGTTGTCCTAATAGGAAGGGCAGAACGAGGAGAGGAGCTGAAAGCCACTGTAAAAAGAGGGCCCGACAATCATACTACGGCGGTCAAAAAAGCTTGTTCCCTTCAGATAAGATACACCTAGGGCCATTCTCGGCCTTCTTTGTTTTCGATAAAAAACAATCTCGATCTCCGAAAGCATTTTCCTTCCCCCGTCGTACCTCCCTTCCTTTTCGAGCCTTTACTTTAATGGTTAGGGAAAGCATTTCCTTATCTAAACTTGGTGGGCCTTCTTTACAGCCTTAGTAAAATAGGGTGTGGGTTTGTCTTGAACATAGGCTCAAATAGAATGTGAAGGGTCCTAGCTACGCCATGCGTTCAATACAAAATCTGGAAAGTTGCAAGGATGACAAAAAGAGGGCACTTTCCTGTGTTGCACTGAAAAAAATAACCTAAGAGACAAGCGTCTTCTCTTAGGTTTCTTCTTCCCGCGCCCATCGCCGCCCGGCTCGCATTAGAGGGGGAGATTAGCAAAGCAGGAAAAGAAAAAGGGAAGGGGAGTAGTATCTTATTCTCTTCGTGAGAACTTCCAAATAGTAGAAGCATTTGGAACTGGCTCCGTATTTATTTCGTTGGCAGAAATGATCCATTTTATTTAGGGCTTTGGGGAACCCAAAAATTGGACTTGAGAATCAATGATAGATAGACAAGATATAGATAAATGATATATATATATTTCTCACAAAAAGATTTTGAGAATAAAGAGCAGATAGATCCTATCCCCTATATCGAACACTCATTCCTATCTATTGATAGAAAGATCTTCATCAAATACCGGACAAAGAGTTTTTTTAGGAATTACTCATATCCAAAGAAGCTTTTCACAAGCACCCCACCCCATACAACTAGTTGGGGGGTTGTTCGCCTTTTGAATCAAACAAAATAAGTAGTAGGGGTGTTCAGCCACTGTAAGGAGAGGGGCTTCATAGCAACTTTCATTCTAAAGGAAAGTGAAGAACCAACCTTTAGTCAATAGGAGCCCTATTTTGCTCTTTCTGACCTCATCACTTCAATTCAAGGGCAAACCCATCTCCTAGTCACCAGGCTGAGTGCACCTTTGGTACTTTAATAGGGCGAGCATTTTGATAGTGACTTATTTCGTTTGGTAGGGCGACAAATACTTCAATGAAAGAAATAGCTAGAAACTCGAGAGGGTCGCCTTTGGAGAAGCGTTTGTTGGTAACCAAAGCCTTACTCTGATAATGTCGTGAGACTGACTGAATCCAATCCATAAACCCAAAAATAAAATATTGTTCGTTCCCTTTCATCAAGTAGGTAAAGTAGGCATACGAACTACCTTGCCTTAGACTCTATTGGAACAAAGCAAGGAAGGAGGCAGAATAGAGAAAGGAAAGGGACAAGGGCGGTCTTGTTTAGCACCAAGGCTGCTGGTTCGAGGGTAGAGTACAGTACTAAAGGTCCTCAGACTTCTAGGAAGTTTTTCTTTTAGGCAGCTGTTCACCGTTGGATCACACCAATAAAGCCACCTATAGTTTTCATTACCGTGATATCTTTTTTCTTTTATTGTTCCCAGGGATTTTTTGGGGAATCTACTCCCATGCTATAAATAGTCAAATCTGAACTGAACCCTATCGCTCTTCTTTCTGTCCTCGCAAGCAGAAAGTACACCAGTAGTATGTGTTACGTGATTCTATTGTGTTTTTTGCACTTGACTGGGTAGACTGTTGACCAAAAGATAACTTCGATTCACCCGGCCAACAGGCAGGCGACGGGCTTATCTTGTGTGACAACACTACAGAGCGAGTTGCTTTTCTAGGTGGGCAGCTGTGTGATAACACTACAGAGAAAGTGGTACTTTCACGTAATATTCTATGGTTTCAACTCCCCTATGAGGTAGTGATGAGTTTCATGCACTCTAAGCCCGGCCCATGTGCGGTTAGGAAGATTGGTCGCAGAGCGGTACCATCTACCCTACCCAACCACCTATTAGCGGCTGTCCTACAGCCTCCCAAAAAGGAATTACAGTGATCTTAAATAGGGATCCTACAGTGATAAATAGAATCCCCATAAAAATACCAGTAGATCGAGCACCAGTGATTTCGTATCTGGTCAAAATCTTAGCTAATTGATCGAAGTGAGTAGCTCCAGTAGACCCATAGATCGTGGAATAAATAAGGTGGGTAGGCCTAAGCACCAAACTACATGTATATATTTGAAACCCCCTCGTTACTGTATGTGCGAATCTCACTGCATACGACTCACATAAAGACTCCTAAATCTATCCCGAGCCCTTTCTTCCACCTCCCCTCTTCAATCCTCGATTAAACTTGTGTTCCCCAGGCGCTATGTAATGAGGGTATTTCCTTCTCCTATTATATGTATCTGGTTGGCTTCGTCCTAAACCAAGGAGGCATTCTAGTGGACGCATGAATGTAGAAAGGCCGACGACTACATAAGCTAAAAGACTATGACTACAAGACAGGCCGGTAGCGACTCGCTTATATTCTCGTTCGAATTGAATATAGATGGGAAATCTATGGATAATAGTAGTTTGCCAACCTCTCTAAATAACATGCAATACAATTTCACTTCACGGCACAGCCAAAAATCAAAGAGCTTTGCTTGGTTGGCATTCCTACGCTGACGAATGCCTCTTTTCTCTTCTCTGAAGTCTATAAAAAACAAGTAGGAGAGGTAGGATTTGGACCTGCATAGAAAAACTTCAATAGATTTATAGTCTACCGCTTTTAACCACTCAGCCACTCTCCACTTCCTGGGCCGAAGCCCCCCTCAATGGGTTTTAATTCTAATAAGGGGGTGGCGCCCTGAATCAATCAAAAAGCTTATTGATTTAATTGAAGGGAACTAAGACGATTAGCTTAGCTAGCATTCCAGGAGAATCTATTCATTTAAGAACTTTGTTTCCACTAGTAAATTTGACCATCCCCCCCAAAAAGAAATCACAGCCTAAAGAAAAGAGAGTTCAGTCTACAAAAAGCTGGCAGAGCTTTATCCATTAGGCCACATCCATCTATCCTAAATAGTAACCCTTTTCTTGTTCGTTCTTCGAATAACACTAGTGGAGACTAATTTCTTTCGGCTAATGAAGATACTACTCCAGTATTTCCAGTGGATCCTTCCCTAAGAATAGAACGAATTAGTCTCATACGATGCATGGCCAATGAGGGAAGCTCCAAAAAGAGAAGGAGCGGACGGAGACTCTGAGGAAGATATGCCTTTTTCACTCCGAGGGTTAGGGGATAGAGTTGGTCGAGAATTTCATTACCTAAGTATGATACTATAGCTGTTACAAAGGTCATATCTTGTTGAAGAAGAAGTGAAAGGAGTAAGACCTTGTGGAGTAGGTCCGAAAGGGAAGACCTCTTTAGAGGTAGTTAAAACCCTTTATTTCAGGGAGGCAAGATAGGATCTTTCTTTTAGGATAGGACCACATACCCTAATTGAGACCTGAAGAGAAGTCGGATCTACTCTAAAGTGGAGTAGTTGTACTTGCCTTTTTCTTAGAGTGGACTAAGGAAGAAAACTCATATGAGAATGTATTTTTGTTGTATCTCCTAAAGGAGAAGAGGCTAACCTATCCAACAAATAAGTTGGATCCTCTGGAGTAGCTACTTACTTTACTGGTGTTCGAAGAAGTCTGTTGGTACAGATGTCATATGAGATGTGAAAGCGATTTTTGACTTAAATACTACTAGTTGAAGTAAAGCCGACTCTAATATTCGACCAGAGAGGTCAGTGCTAGGAAAGCAAAGAATGGAATGTCTGTTCTGTAACAAAGAAAAAGGTTGCTTGATTGTTGTTTTCAGGAGAAAGCCATAAGGACTCTGTAGATCACAAGAATGCATGTTCTAATGCTTGCACGGGCTCATTGCTTCCAACAATCCAACAAAGTGAGTTTCACATAAGGAAGGGGGGTTGTTAATGCTTGAACTGATTGATCTAAGTGAGCTACGAGGTTAGTCTTCTAAGATCAACTTGCTTCAAAGTGACCAAACATTATTTGTTAATTTCAGGAATAATCCTATATGTGATTATGTACTAGGCTTATCTAATGAATTGATTATTCCAAGAAAGGTTTCTAATGAATCTGCTAATTGAGGTTCTAGATTCATTCAAAAGGTAGAAAGCAATAGGCTAGGTCTCGTACCTTAATGATCCCTAACCATATTGATTTTCCTGAGTTCTAGTCTTTCTGTAAGCTAATGATCTAAGGAATCTAGCAGTGCAAAGATACTCAAAAGTGGTACACGCACATAAAAATTGGTTGGACGGTGTCTTTCTCTATTTTGTTCCCTCCTCGGCAAGCTTGGGAGTTTCCTGATGTAAGCTCCCTGGGTACGGTTTTAGAGTTTATGTAAATGAACTATCTTCAAAGGGAGCTGTTGACTTAAGGTATCCCCTAATCCAAGGGTGATCTAGAATTTTGTATGGTGAAGAGAAAAGGAATAATTCATTGTAAAGGAAGACGACATTTACCATTTCCGCTGCCTGCCTAAAGGCTTATTAGTAGCTCTTAGGTTCTCAGTCAGTAGAGTGATTGCCAAAACCTAGGCATGTTTTTGGAGAATAATAAGAAGTGACAGTTATAGCTTTTAGAGACTATCCTCTGCAGCTATAGCTACATGGAAGCCAACTGCTTAAAGACAAGCCCCCTAACCATTCCACTATTCCTGCCATAAATCAAGGGAATCCGCTCTGACCCACCACCCTGGTAGGAATTGCCATATTTACAGTTTATGAATCCTTATAATACAAGTTCTTTCCTCTAATGATGGATACTTCCTATTCAAGTGCCACTTATCTTAACACAACTTGGGTTAATCGACTCCCAGCCAAACTAGACCTGGTGAAAGCAATCAAGCCAAAGAAAAACTGATTCCTTCAACGGTAAAAACTGTAGATAAAATAGCAGTGGTTATGCTGATATTTTCCCTTATCTTATTATTGGATTATCGAATTCCATTCTTTCGATTAGGAAAGAGGTTCACTTAGAGATTTCCCGGGAATCAAAGTATAAAGAGGGTTAACTTCGAACAAGGCAGCAGGTATAAAAGACTCAGCTGGATAAGGAGATCTACTTTTATTACCTGGGAAATATTAGGAGGTGCTCATGAACCTGAAGGACCACAAGCTAACCCATGACTGGTATTTGTACCTGAACATTGCATAATATACTATATAAATGAAAAAATAAAGGTTGTAAGGCGATAAGGTTCAAAACTGATAAAATAATCTCTGAATGATATGGTATCACAATACCAAAACAAAATCTGAATTAAACCATCTGAACATGATAGTCTGAAAAGCCTCTAACTAACTGAACTATCTGAATAAGAAGCTGATGGTACATGTCCTCAACTAACTCCAACTACTAAAATAAATTAATTAATGAGATAAAAAAGTAATGGTCATGTCCTTGAAGGATGAGGACTCACTGTTAACTCTGACTACAAAGACTGGAATGCTACTGATGCTCTGGAGCTTGTGCTTTTGAACCTATGGTATAAAATACCATAGCACAAATACGTCAGTATGTTTGGATGTACTGCTATGCATGTGAGGTAGGCTGACTGCAAAAGGGTCACATGCATGAACTATACAAACTAACCGGATAACATGAACGTGAGAATACATGCATGAATACATAGTAACTGTAACTGAGTTCATGATAACATGATTACTGAGCCTGAGTATATATAACATAGGATACTGATAACTGTATAACTGACATAACTGATACTGGACAACTGTATCAGACAGTCTAGGTTCTATACTATTCAGAGTTGATTGTATCTTACAGTCTTGAATTTTGTAGAACTATCTGAGTTCTATTACTAAGATTGAATAACTGTATCTGACAGTCCTTATTTTGTAACTGAAACTGTGGGAAGTAGTCATCTAACTGACATTCCCCAAATAATGCAATATAGCTAAGTTGGGGTCCAATTTGTAATCCCAATTAGAAGGGTGTCAATACTACGCCACCGGTAAGGACAAGCTATGGGTGACCCTCATCTAACATTTCCCCAAAAGAGAACGGTAGGACCCTCATCTGACAGTGTTTATCCACTCCATCAAACCTCATCTAACAGTGTTGATATCTCAACCTATGTGGCTACATAGTTCTAGAACGTAAGGATGACTTCTAAGAATCACACCCTCATCTGCCAGTGTGTGTTCCCATCCTTGGTTTCATTCTGTGCCAAATCCTACTCCCATCTGAATAGACACTGAACATGATTAACTGTATTGAGTTAACTATGTTCCATTGACTGACGAAATACTACTGAGATTACTGAATTTCTGAGATTACTGAGTTTTCCTGAGCCACATGACTGACTAATTTCTATGAACATGGCTCGACTAAGAGTATCTTGAAA
Organism: Capsicum annuum; assembly: GCF_002878395.1. NCBI lineage: Eukaryota > Viridiplantae > Streptophyta > Magnoliopsida > Solanales > Solanaceae > Capsicum > Capsicum annuum. The sequence continues at coordinate 173,880,995 of NC_061113.1, forward strand.
ACACGACACAGGCTCTAGGTACACTGCTAAATTATCGGGTATAGGTACCCCCAGGATTCGATGGCATAAAACTGATAAAGTATGACTTTCTTGAATACATGACCAACATCACAATCCATAATACAATAAGTTGGAGATTTCATGAAGTAGAAGTTCTAAAGCACCATAAGGGCTACACATGTATCCATAATTCACTAACTAATGCATTTTATCAAACATTTGTCATGCATAAACTTGTACATGATTGGGGATTTCATATTATCTTACTAGTATAACACTTTTCCTTCACATAGGCATTTAATCAAACACATGAGGAGCATACTTTGGTTATACCATCATTATGCATCTAATTGTCATGGTTGCATGAATAATTTTGCAAGTTTGAATGGTTTATCATGATTATTAGGCAAATCATCACATACTAGTGTCAATCATTGGAATATGTAACTTAAAATATAAATCAAAGACCCACAACATCATGAACATAAATTTCAATTCAATTTAAATCATGAACATTCATACATACACAAATCTTAGATTTTGAAAAGAGATTTTTGAGCTTCATGGGTGAAAGGGACCTATGAATTAACACATGACATACCTGGATTGTGAGTTTCTTGAAGAACTTGAATCTCTTAGTTTTTTGAAGAAGATTTAGATCTTGTTTCTTGGGGATTATCTTTGAGAGAAAACCCTAATTTGATGTTGTGGATGGATAATGAACTTATGAGCCTTGATCTGATATTATTAGGAATTAAAACGGGTGAAAAAAAAGACCCAAATACCCTTTTAAAAATGAATTTAAAATAACTGAACGAACTATGCGACTGTGGATGAGATTGTCCGTCGCTGGGTCGATGGTCCGTCGGTTCTGACCGTCACACCTGGGCAGAATAGGGGTTCATTGTCTCTGCTGCGACGGCTTGGGAAATGGTACATCACTAGCTCGGTGGTCCATCGGCTTGAGCCGTCGCCCTTAGCCAGAAGATGGTCTCACTACCTCTTCTGCGACGGTTTGGGCGATGGTCCGTCATCCCTCATAGTTGCACCTAGACAGTTTTGACTGCTTTCTGTAAAATGGCCATAACTTTCTACCCCGATATCGAATTTAGACGAAATTGGTATAGTTGGAAAGCTAATTCAATTTCCCACATGACTAAAAGTGAAAATCTTAAAAATTCCATCCATATAAAAGTGGATTCATCTTTCAAAGTAAGTTTATAACATACTTGAGACGATTTTAAGCTAGGTAGAAGTATGGGGTATTACAATATCTCCTTCTTGAGAACATTCATCCTCAAATGAGACTGAGTAAGAGGGGAGATAATGAACTGAAATACATACTGAACATGAATAACAGGAATATGATCTCATGACTGACTATGCAATGGTACTTAATACCAAGTTTATAATGGACTTTTTAACATGAAATGGATACCAAGCTTATCACTGAAATTTGAACATGAGACTGAAAAAGCTTAAGGAGAACTGTTACCTTGAGCTTGATCTGAGTTAGCGGAGAAGAGGTAAGGATACTTGGTACGCATGTATTCTTCTTCTTCCCAAGTATCTCCCTTAACGGGCTGATTTCGCCAAAGAGCTTTGACTAGAGGGATTTCCTTGTTCCTCAGTCTACGAGTCTCATAGTCTAGGATTTTGATCAAAATCTCTTCATAAAAAAGGTTGTTCTGAACATCTATGCTCTGAAAAAGGACTATAACTGCTGGGTCACCTATGCACTTCTTGAGCAAAGAGACATGGAAGACTGGATGAACTGAGGCTAGATTTTTAGGTAATTCGAGCTCATAAGCTACCTTCCTAAAACGACTGAGAATTTTGAAGGGACTGACATATCGAGGACTGAGCTTTCCCTTCTTGCCGAACCTCTTCATTCCCTTCATGGGAAAGACCCTTAGATAGACATAATCACCAATATTGAACTTGAGATCCTCTCTGCGCACATCTGCATAAGACTTTTGTCGGCTCTGAGCAGCCCGGAGTCTTTCTCTGATTAACTGGACTTTTTATAAGGCATCGAATACTAAGTCAGGCCCTAGGACTGAGGCCTCACTTAATTCAAACCAACCAACTGGAGATCTGCATCTCCTACCAAAAAGAGCTTCGAATAGAGCCATCTTAATACTGGAATGATAGTTAGTGTTGTATGCAAACTTAATCAAAGGCAAGTAGTCATCCCAACTACCCTTGAAATCAATTAAACACGCCCTTAGCATATCTTCTAAAGTATGAATGGTCCTTTCTACTTGACCATCTGTCTCAGGATGGAAGGTTGTACTGAGATGAACTTTGGTACCAAGACCCTTTTGGAATACTTTCCAGAAATAAGAGGCGAACTGGGTACCTCTGTCTGAGATAATAGATAATGGAACACCGTACAATCTGACCAACTCTTTGATGTAGAGTTTGGCATAATCCTCGGCTGAAAAAAAGGTATAAACTGGAAGAAAAAGAGAAGATTTGGTCATCCTATCTACAATGAACCAAACTGAATCATGCTGGCAATGAGTACAAGGTAAACCCATCACAAAGTCCATTTTCACTTCTTCCCACTTCTAAGTAGGAATACTAAGCTCCTGCATAGACCCGCTAGGCTTCTAATGCTCTATCTTAACCTGCTGACATGTAGAGCACCTAGCCACAAACTCTGCAATGTTTTTTTCATCCCACTCTACCAATAGATCTCCCGCAAGTCGTGGTATATCTTTGTGGCCCCTGGATGAATAGAGTAGTACGTACCATGCACTTCTGCAAGAATTCATTGCCTTAAGTCATCTACACCTGGAGCACACAGACGAACCTGACAACGCAAAACACCATCTCCCCCTAGGGAGAAAACCTCTACTTTTTTATCATTGACTGACTCCTTTAACTTTACAAGGTTGGGATCTCTATCTTTCTTTTCTTTCACCTTAGAAACTAGAGATGATTCTGAACTACTCTAAACCCACATGTCACCCTCTTCTGAATCGACTAAGCGAATGCCTATTCTGGAAAGCTGATGGATTTCCTAAGCTAACTTCTTCTTACTGTCCTCGACATGAGCAACACTACCTATAGAAAGTCTACTAAGAGCGTCGGCCACTATATTGGCCTTACTCGGATGATAAAGAACACTCATGTTATAATCTTTTAAGAGCTCTAACCACCTTATCTGACAAAGATTGAGATATTTCTGAGAAAATACATACTAAAGGCTCTTATAATCATTGAACACATCTACATGAACCTTGTATAGATAATGCCTCCAAATCTTCAAGGTAAAAACTGCGGCTGCTAACTTAAGATTATGAGTAGGATAATTCTTCTCATGGGGTTTAAGATATCTGGAGACGTAGGCTATGACCTTACCATGCTTCATGAGGACACAATCCAAACCTACTCTAGATGCTTCACAATACACTATGAACCCATCTAACCCTCTGGAAGAGCCAAAACTTGAGTTGAGGTGAGTCGAGTCTTCAACTCTTGAAAACTCTTCTCGCAAGGATCTGACCACTGAAACTTGACTTTCTTTTGAGTTAATCTGGACATAGGGGATGCAATAGAAGAAAATCCCTCAACAAACCATTTGTAATAGCCAACCAAATCCAAGAAACTCCTGATATCTGATGGAGAGACAGGTCTGGGCTAATTTTTTATCACCTTGGTCTTTTGAGAATCAACCCTATTGCCATCACCGGAAATGATATGACCAAGGAATGCTACTGACCTTAGCAAAAATTTGCACTTACTTAATTTGGTGAACAACTGATAATTCCTAAGATTCTGCAATACTATTCTAAGATGGTTTGCATGATCACGCTCACTGCGGGAATAAACAAGAAAGTCATCTATGAAGACTATGATGAACATGTCCAAGTACAGCTTGAACACATGGTTCATCAAGTCCATGAAAGCTGCTGGGGAAATGGTAAGACCAAAGGAAATGACTAGGAATTTAAAGTGACCATACCGAGTACGAAAGGCTATTTTTGGAATGTCACATTCTCTGACTCAGAGCTTATGATAGCCTGATCTGAGGTCTATCTTAGAAAAATAGTTAGCACCATGAAGTTGGTTGAATAAGTCATCGATTTTGGGTAGAGGATACTTGTTCTTGACTATTACTTTATTGAGTTGATGGTAATCAATGCACATTCTAAAATAACTGTCTTTCTTGAGCAATAATAAGACTGGTGGATACCATAAGGACATGCTGGGTCTGATGAATCCCTTATCTAAGAAATCCTTCAACTGCTTCTTTAATTCTCTGAGTTCTGCTGGTGCCATTCTGTATGGCAGAATAGATATAGGCTGAGTATCTAGAAGGAGATCAATGCCGAAGTTTATTTCCCTTTTGGGAGGAATTCTTGGAAGATTTTCGGGAAAAACATCTGAATATTCATTTATGACTCAGACTGATTCAAGACTGGGAGTTTTAGAACTAGTGTCCTTAACTCGAACAAGATGATAGACACATCCTTTAGATATCATTTTTCATGTCTGAAGGTAGGAAACAAGCTGACCTCTGAAAGCAAAGTACTACTCCTCCACTCTAGGAAAGGCTCAATGGGAAACTAAAATTGGACTATTCTATTTCTGCAGTCGACTGTGGCATAGCAGGAATGAAGCTAGTCCATGCCGAAAATGACATCAAAATCAGTCATTTCTAATTTGACTAAGTCTGTTGAAGTAACTTTCTAAAATATCATGACTGGGCAATTCCTGTATACCCGTTGGGCTATGATTGTTTTACCTACTGGGGTAGAGACTGAAAAGGGATCTGCTAGAATTTTGGGACTGACTCCGAAATCAACTGCTATATAGGGAGTAACAAAAGACAAAGAAGCTCCTGGTTCTAGCAAAGCGTAATCATGCACATGAAAGATCTATAACATACCAGTAACCACATCAGGAGAATTTTTCTAATTTTTCCTGGAATGGAGAGCATAAAGTCGATTTGAGCGTTGCCTACTAGTAGCGCTGGAGGTGGCACCTTGCTGGTTTGGGCGACCAGAATGAGCTGGGGAAGGTTCTGATGACCATGATAACCTGACTAGGGACAATCTTTGACTCTGTGTCCTGGCTTGCCATATCCAAAACAGACATCGCTACCAGCTCTGCAAGTACCCTGGTGGTTCTTACCATAAGTCTGACAAAGGGGATTAGTTTGGGCATTGCTGGCACTACCCTAAGACTTACATCTTGGCAACCTATCTCTCTTACCATCCCTGAACTTAGGAGATGGAGCACTGGCTAAAGAAGGAGCTGAAACTGATGACTTAGGGAAAAACTGAGAGCGGTTTCCTCCTTCTAATTTAGGCTGAGCAAAGTTAAAACTACATGTCCTTACTCTATTATTTTCCTTCTTCCACATCATAATCTTTTGCTCTTCTATCTGTTGACGTAGGTCATAAGCCTGGCTATGTTCATGTCATTATTCAATATTATAGACCTGTACTCATTGACTAAAATATTATTCACCCCAGAAACAAACTTATTCATCTTAGCCCTGCTATCTGCAACCACTTAAGGAGCATATCTGGCTAATTGAGTAAACTTAAGAGAATACTCTTTCGCCATCATATTGCTTTGCCTAAGGTTGATAAATTTGAACACCTTAGCTTCTCTCAGCTCTAGGGGAAAGAACCTCTCTAAGAATGTGGTGACAAACTCCCCCCACTCAATAGGCCCTGCATCATCTGGCTTTTCTGACTTCCACTATTTGAACCAAGTGTGAGCAACACTCTGCAACTAATATACAGCTAGATCAGTGCTCTCATTAGAAGTAACACCCATGATGTCTGTAACCTTCTGAACTTGATTGATAAATTCCTGAGGGTCCTTATCTGTCTTAAACCCGAGAAAGGATGGAGGATTCATTCGGGTGAAATCTTGAATCCTGGCTGCAGCTGAATTGGCCACTGGGTTGGCCTGAAAGACGATTGGTCATTTATTTTGAGCAGCAACTGACTGAGAAAGAGTAGTGAATGCAGCTCTGAACTCTACATGGGAAATATGTTTTCCCAAAGGTTCTTCGGGTTGAGGGGCTGGCTGATTCCCATTTTTTATTTTGGGAGGCATGTTTTGTAGAAGAAAGGGGAAAACAAATTAGAGAAGACTAAGAGATTTACTGAAGATTATGCTCACTGGCATGACATGAATACTGAAAGAAGGGAAACTATTCCTAAAATATCTTATAGCCTCCTGCACATAACTGTGGTGCGCAACACACCTATGTACAAGACTCTACTAGATATGGATTTTAGAATTCCTAGGACTCAATTGAACCTTAGGCTCTGATACCATATTTGTAACGCCCCAAATCTGGTACCCAAAATGCTACACGGTGCCTATGACCCCAAAGGATCACAAACTAACCCATGACTGATATCTGTACCTGAACATTGCATAATATACTATATAAATGCAGAAATAAAGGTTGTAAGGCCATAAGGTTCAAAACTAATAAAATAATCTCTAAATTCTATGGTATCACAATACCAAAACAAAACTTGAAATAAACTATTTGAACATGATAGTCTGAAAAATCTCTAACTGACTGAACTGTCTGAATAAGGAGTTAATGGGACATGTCTCCAACAACTCCAACTAATGAAATAAATTAATTAATGAGATAATAAAGTAATGGTCATGTCCTCGAAGGATGAGGACTCACTGCTAACTTAGACTGTTGAGAGTGGAATGCTACTGATGCTCTGGAGCTCGTGCTTCTGAACCTATGGTATAAAATACTATAGCGCAAAAACGTCAGTATGTTTGGATGTACTGCTATGAATGTGAGGTAGGATGAATGTAAAAGGGGTCACATGCATGAACTATACTAACTGACTGGATAACATGAACATGAGAATACATGCATGAATACATAGTAACTGTAACTGAGTTCGTGATAACATGATTTCAGAGCCTGAGTATTGATACCATGAGATACTGATAACTGTATAACTGAAAGAACTAATACTGGGCAACTATATCAGACAATCTAGGTTCTGATGAAACTAGCTGAGTTCTGTACTATTTAGAGTTGACTGTATCTGACAATCTTGAATTTTGTAGAACTATCTGAGTTCTATTACTAAGATTGAATAACTGTATCTGACATTCCTGATTCTGTAACTAAAACTATGGGAAGTAGTCATCTAACTGACATGCCCTAAATAATGCAATATAACTGAGTTGGGGTCCAATCTATAATCCCAATTAGAAGAGTGTCAATATCGTGCCATTGGTAAGGACAAGCAATGGGTAACCCTCATCTGACATTTCCCCAAAAGAGAATGGTGGGACCCTCATCTGACAGTGTTTATCCACGCCATCAACCCTCATCTAACAGTGCTCAACCTATGCTGGCTACATAGTTCTGGAATGTAAGGATGACTTCTAAGAATCACACCCTAATCTGACAGTGTATGTTCCCATCCTTGGGTTCACTCGGTGCCAAATCCTACTCCCATCTGAATAGACACTAAACATGATTAACTGTATTGAGTTAACTATGTTCCGTTGACTGACGAAATACTACTGAGATTACTGAATTTCTGAGATTACTGAGTTTTCCTGAGCCACATGACTGACTAATTTCTATGAACATGGCTCGACTAAGAGTATCTTGAAAACATGACACAGGCTCTAGGCATACTGCTAAATTTTTGGGTACAGGTACCCCCAGGATTCGATGGCATGAAACTGACAAAGCATGACTTTCTTGAATACATGACCAACATCACAATCCATAATACAATAAGTTGGAGATTTCATGGAGTAGAAGTTCTAAAGCACCACAAAGGCTACACATATATCCATAATTCACTAACTAATACATTTCATCAAATATTTGACATGCATAAACTTGTACATGATTGGAGATTTCATATTATCTTACTAGTATGACACTTTTCCTTCACATAGGCATTTAACCAAACACATGAGGAGCATACTTTGGTTATACCATCATCAATGCATCTAATTGTCATGGTTGCATGAATAATTTAGCAAGTTTGAATGGTTTATCATGATTATTATGCAAATCATCACATACTAGGGTCAATCATTGGAATATGTAACTTAAAACATAAATCAAAGCCCTACAACATCATGAACATGAATTTCAATTCAATTTAAATCATAAAAATTCATACATACACAAATCTTAGATTTTGAAAAGAGATTCTTGAACTTCTTAGTTTTTTGAAGAAGATTTGGATATTGTTTCTTGGGGATTATATTTGAGAGAAAACTCTTATTTGATGTTGTAGATGGATAATGAACTTATGAGCCTTGATCTGATATTATTAGGGGTTAAAATGGGTGGAAAAAAACCCAAATACCCTTTAAAAAATGATCTTAAAATAATTGAATGAACTATGCGATAATGGGTGCGATAGTCCATCGCTGGGTTGATGGTCCATCGATCCTGATCGTCGTACTTGGGAAGAATAGGGGTTTACTGTCTCTACTGCAACGGCTTGGGTGATGGTACGTCACTAGCTCGATGGTCCGTCGGTATGAGCTATCACCCTTAGGTAGAAGGTAGTCTCAATGCGTCTGCTGCGATGGTTTGGGGATGGTCCATCACTAGCTCAACGGTCTGTTGGCCCTCATCATCGCACCTGGGCAGTTTTGACTGCTTTCTGTAAAATGGCCATAACTTTCTACCCCAATACCAGATTTAGACGCAATTTGTATTGTTGGAAAGCTTTCAATTTCTCACATGACAATAAGTGAAAATCATAAAAATTCCACGTAAATAAAAGTGGATTGATCTTTCAAAGTAAGTTTCTAACATACTTGGGATGATTTTAAGCTAGGTAGAAGTACGGGGTATTACAGTATGCCATACAAACTACTGGGTTATTTTATTTTAATCATGTATATGAAATATATAAGCAACTGCGTATCTATATTGACATAACATATACATATCATAGTTATGTGTAGAACTCTATTAGACCTGCTGAATGTGTTATTTCAACTTACATACATAGCACACTTATGTATATGAAAAATTATTAGCCCTTGCTCATCTCTATTTATCAGTATTGAAAAATTTTGTTTAAGTTTTGTTGCATATTAAACTGATATTGATTTGCAATGTATATTATTATGGGAATGAAATACACCAGAATGCCTCAACAGTATTGGCATATTCATCTTCTTGAGATTTTTTTTTGAAGAAACGGAGCTTGAGAAAAGAGCAAAATTTTGATCAAAAATACAAAATTCAATGTTATTTAATCAACTGTCTTGATTTGATGTTCCAAAATTTAAAATTTAAAGTAGTTATTGATTTTAAGGGATTCACTAATCATACATTAATAGGTGCAATTTTAGATTACTATTAGACTTGATTCATTTTCTAAAATATCGTTAAGAAAGTTAGTTTCGATACATAAGATACTTATGTATATCAATGTTCAGTTATATATATGAATAACTAAAATTCAGAAAAAAAGACAATTTATTGAAAAAAAACAAGAGAGAGAGAGAGAGTAATTAAGAAGCAAACTAGTGGGGTTTATGTTATTTATGTTATAAAATATAAAGAAAAGAATAAGAGTAGAGAGAGAATAGAGAGTAGTTCTTATTTCTCTTGAGGGATTTCTTGATTGGTTAATTACAATGAAGAAAAACCCATTAGTTATAGGGGAAAACTAACCTTAGGGTTTGTAACTTTTCCATAAATAGACATACATAATATATGGTAAAATAAAAAATCTAGTGAAGAAAAAAGAGTACACATCTCTAACAATAGGCATATAGGCTGCCTCATTAAAAAACTTACAAAGAAAACCCAGTGGGATAAAACCTCATAAGGAAAAAAGAGTACAATGCGTATTAACTCCCCCTAATGAGAACATCCTTAAGCCTCTGTATCTCGATGTTGTGCACCATCTTCTCAAAAGTTGCAATTAAAGGAGACTTGGTGAATAAATCAGTCACATTTTCATTTGAACAAATCTGTTGCATGTTAATATCACCATTCTTTTGGAGCTCGTGTATGTAAAAAATCTTTGATGAAGTGTGCTTCGTTCAATATCCTTTTATGAATCCTCCCTTAAGATGTGTTATGTATGCTGCATTATCTCCGTATATAATTATGGATACATTATCACATTTCAAACCACATTTTTATATCATGGACCTCAACCATATATATTCTCTGCTTGCTTCATG